>NW_006921694.1:5537001-5544212 GCF_000298275.1 Orycteropus afer afer | reverse complement strand
TTCTGTATCCTTCCCTTCAAGGCTCAGGGGTCCAAGATTATCTTCTGTGTCTGTGTCAATTGGTTTCCCTTGTCTTTGTTGAAGAGGGTCTGTGCAGTCCTTCTGCCCAGTCTGCCATCTTGCCGGCACTCTCTATGATTTTGAGTTTTGTTCCACATTTTATCCCACTCTATCCAGGATCTTCTACATTGATCTCTTTCTGAGTGATTGACAATGGTATTCGGGCACCATCTAGTTTTTCTGGTCTCAGTGTTGTGTAGGCTGAGGTCCCCATGATCCACTAGTCCCTTGGATGAATTGTTTCCATGTGTCTTTGATTTTTTTTTTTCATTCTTCTTTGCCATAGATGAGGAGAAACCAAAGCTGCTCACAAGCTTTTTCGACCCCAGTGGCTACTCATAAAAGTAGGATATAGAATAATGTTCTTGTGTAGAAAGTTATGCCAATGAAGCTTAATATCCCTTGTGACCATGGTCCTAAACCTATGGGCCCAGAGACTCACTTCCTCAAGATGTATGGCAATGGCTAAGAAGTTATAACTTTGCCCCTATTAGCTCTATTATGTATGGACATTCTTATAGCACATGCAAAGGTATATAGAAGTATGTCTGCTAAACTTATATATGACCATGGGTATATTGCCTTTTGCATAGCCATACCTGATTATTTATTCTGTTGATCCATGTATCCACCCATAGATTAATGTTTATTATTACTAATAATGCAGTTTTATATATGTAAAAGCATTTGCTTTTGTTGTCTGTACTTCATGTGCACCTCTCTGTCTCTTCCTTTTCCTTAGTGCTGTTGTGTTGGTCACTTGCTTTTGGTATATCACTTTTCCTCTCACCCAAACCAATACTTGTCTCTTTCCTATCTAGCAATTTTCCCTCCACTCCACTCCCATCCCTGGTAACCAAGAAAGAAAATTTCCTTCCCTGTGCAAAGTTTTCCTTGACTTTTTGCAATAGTGGACTCATACAATATTTGTCCTGTGATTGACTTATTTCACTCAGCATAATGTCCTCCAAGTTCATCCACATTATAAGGTATTTCATGGATTCTTCATTATTCTTTTATTAACTTTATTGTGATTTGGGTGAAAGCTTATGGAGCAAATATATTTTCCATACAGCAGTTAGTAACCATTTTGTTTCTTGACATTAACTGCAATTCCCCACAATGTAACAGCTCTCTCACCACTTTCTCCCTGTAGTTAATTCTTCTCTGTGTCCTTCCTTCCTATGAATTCTTGCCCTCTGAGCTATTCCCTGCTGCAAATATTGTTCTTCTATTCTCCCATGATTGATCATTTTAAGAAGTCCATCTACCTGATGCAAATATTCACTCTATATGCTTGTCTATTGTTTGGCTATAAGTCACAGGACTGAATTCAATTCCAGATCTGAAGGGTAACTAGGGATCATAGTCTTGGGGTCTTACCAGGCTCTATCAGACTAGTACATGTGGTCTTTTTATGATTTTGACTTTTGTTCCACATTTTATCCCACTTTATCCAGGATCTCTTGTACTGATCCCTTTCTGAGTGGTTGACCATGGTGGCCAGACACCATGTAGTTCTTCTGGTCTCATGGTCATATAGGCTGACCTATATGTTCACATGGTTCTCTAATTGTTTCCATGCATCTTTGGTTTTCTTCATTCTTCTTTGCTCTGGATAAGGAGAGACACACTGTTGCATCTAGATGGCCACTTGCAAGCTTTTAAGACCCCAGTTGCTACTCATGTAGCTGTAGAATAATGTTTTTTTGTGACTTGATGGCACATAACAACAAGAACAACGTAGTATGCTATGCCAATTGAGCTTGATGTCCCCCACAACAACGGTCCTGAGCTCACAGGTCCAACACTCACTCTATTAGGGTGGTTGACCATGGCTAAGAAGTTCTCATAACTTTGCTCCCTTTTAATTCCATTTATATGGACATCCTTACATCACATACAAATATGTGTATAGAAACATCATCTGTCAAACTTATATATGGTCATGGGTATATTCCCTTTTGCCTAGACATACCTGATCATTCAGCCTGTCTACCCATCTATTTACCTGTAGATTACCATTTGTTATCACTGATAATGCAGCGTTGTATATGTAAAAGTGTTTATATTTGTTGTCTGTGCTTCTTGTGTACCTCTCCATGTCTTCCTTTTCCTTAGTGTTATTATATTGATCACTCACTTTTGGAATATTGCCTTTCTCTTCACCCAAATCAATACATGTCTCTACCTATCTACCAGTGTTCCCTCCTCTCCTTTCCCATTCCTGGTAACCAACAAAGAAATTTTCCTTCCATATATGAACCTTTCCTTGATTTTTTATAAATTGAAGCCTCAAGTTGCAATATTGAAGGATTCCATGGACAAAATATTGAATGATGCAGGAAGCATAAAAAGAAAATGGAAGGAATACACAGAGTCACTGTACCAAAAAGAATTGGTCTATGTTCAACTATTTCAGGAGGTAGCATATGATCAAGAATCAATGGTATGCAAGGAAGAAGTCCAAGCTGCACAAAAGGAATTGGTGAAAAACTAGTTTCCACGAATTGACAGAGTACCAACTGTTTTAGTTACCTAGTGCCACTCTAACAGAAAATAAGACAAATGGGATGGCTTGAACAAAAAAGAGTTTATTCTCTTACAATTTTGGAGGTTTTAAGTTCGATTTCAAACTGCCAGGCTCTATGGGCTGGGTGAAAGCCCCTCAACATTGGGCTTCAGCTCTGTTCCTGGCCCACTGAAGCTGTAAGTTTTTCTTCACTCAGACAACTGCCGGCTGCTGAGGCTGAGAAACCGAAGGTCTACAAGTGAAAAAGCACAGTCCCAATGTTACCAAACAACACGGAAGGCCATTGACTCAAGTCCACTGAAAGTCTCAAGGTTGGCAGAGCATGGCATGCTGCTAAACAATGACACATCTACATGCAGGGTTCAAGTGTGCCATAAGCTAGAAATCATTCCCAAAGCTGTTTCTTATATATGGGAAGCAGATTACATCCCTAAAGCAGCTACTCAGCTGCTCCAATACATTCCACCATGGAGTTAATTACCAATAATTACATCCAGCTGCCCAGCCACTCAACCAGGCCCAGCCAAGTTGACACACACACTTAACTACCACAACAACTGACATGTTTCAACAAATGGATGCAGTGCTGGAGACGTTTACTTGTTTATGCCAAGAAATTTGGAAGACAGCTACATGGCCAACTAACTGACTGCAAGAGATGGATATTTGTGCCCATTCCAAAAGAAAGGTGATCCAACAGAATGTGGAAATTATTGAACACCATTAATATCACATGCAAATAAAATATTGCTGAAGATAATTAAAAATGGTTCCACCCATATATTAACAAGGAGTATCCAGAAATGCAAGCTGGGTTCAGAAGAGCATGTGGAATAAGGGACCATTGCTGATGTCAGATAGATCTTAGCTGAAAGCAAAGAATACAAGACAGATGGCAACCTGTGTTTTGTTGACTATACAAAGGCATTCAACTGTGTGGATCATAACAAATTATGAATAACATTGTGAAGAATGGGAATTCCAGAACACTTAATTGTGCTCATGAGGAACCTGTACATAGACCAAGAAGCTGTCATTTGAACAGAACAAAGGATACCGTGTGGTTTAAAATCAGGAAATGTGGATATCAGAGTGGTATCCTTTCACCATATTTATTCAATCTGTATGCTGAGGTATCCAAAAACCTGGACTATATGAAGTATAATGTGGCATCAGGATTGGAAGATGACTCATTTACAACCCCTGATATGCAGGTGACACAACCTTGCTTGCCTAAAGTGAAGAGGACTTGAAGCACTTACTATAAAATCAAAGACTATAGTATTTATTATGGATTAACTTCAACATAAAGAAAACAAAGATCCTCACAACTGGACCAATAAGCAAAATCATGATAAATGGGGAAGAAATTAACTCATTTTACTTGGATCCACAGTCAAAAACCATGGAAGCAATAATCAGGAAATCAGACGTCGTATTGCACTGGCCAAATCTGGGGCAAAAAAAAAAACCTCTTTAAAACGTTAAGAAGCAAAGATGTCACTGTGAAAACTAAGGTATGTCTGAGCCAAGCCTTGGCATTTTCAATCACATCATGTGCATGTGAAAGCTGGACAATGAATAAGGAAAAGCGAAGAAGAATTGATCGCTTTGAGTATGGTATTGGCAAAGAATACTGAAAATACCATGTGCTACCAGAAGAAAGAACAAATGTATCCTGGAAGAAGTGCAGTTGGAATGCTCCTTGGAAGCAAGAATGGCCAGACTTTGTCTCACCTACTTTGGTCATGTTGTCAGAATGAACTATTCCCTGGAGAATGATATCATGGTTGGTAAAGTAGAGGGTCAGAGAAGGAAGGGAAGACCCTTAATGAGATGGATTGATGTGGTGGCTTCAATGACAGGCTCAAGCATAGCAAGGATTGTGGGGATGGTGCAGGACTGGGCAGTGTTTTGTTTGTTGTACAGAGGGTCACGATGAGTCAGAGCTGACTCAAAGGCACCTAACAAGAAGAATAAAGTGGGATAACTGAATCAAATGGTATTTCTATTTCCAATTTCTTAAGGAAGCCTCATACTATTTTCCCTAGTGGTTGTATCATTTTACAGTCCCATCAGAAGTTTGAGAAGGTCCCAATATCTCCTCATCCTCATGTTCTGGAATTTTTAAAGGAAGGGACAAAATTCTAGTCTGGAGAAATCCCTGGAATAAATTGTCAGCTCTCCGTGTTTGGTTGTGCTCACACTGCAAGAACAGAACTTCTACAGCTCTGCCCTGGGCAATTTCCTCTTTGTTTTTCCTTGTTTCTTGGCTCACCTTATTTCACTCTTCTCACTCTCCTGGGCAATCTCATCCACTTTAATGGAAAGCAGTAGAATGGAGTGGTTAGATAAAGAGCACAGACTCCTGAGTGAAGGAGATAGGAAAAGAAGGTAGATGGAAGCATCCCAGACCAGTGGGCAAGCTAAGGAAGATTCAGCAAGGCTTTGGGTGTCCTTGAGCCAAAGTCAGTCATAAGTGGAGTTCCTTAGTTTGGCTGCTACCCTCAGTCACTCGCTGGGAGCAGCTTGTGGGAAGCATGGCCTGGGCACAAACATGAGGTAGATTTCAGAGTACCACAGCTGGTCTCTTTTGGTTAGTTAAACTCCCTGAACGTGGAGGTCTGTGAGGTCCATACTCCTACCTGGAGGAATCCTCTCCCAACCCCACTGGCCAGCTTCTACTTGTCTTTGGGTTTTAGTTTAAACACTACTTCTTCAGGGACCCTACTCCCAAAACAGGGATCAGATTAGGCCTCCTTTTTCTCTGTTCTCATAGTATACACTTTACTGTAACTTCCTGTTCCATTGTCTGAGTCCCCTGAAATGCTTGAATTCCAGGAAGTCTAGGACTATGTCTATATTGTTCCCCCATGAATCCACAGCACTTATCAATACATTTCCCCTGGAAAATAGTTAATAAATATTTGTTGAATGAATGACTAGTTGTTGGTGCTTGTGAAATAACTCGAATTGTGTGACAATCTTGATTTCAAGGAATATGCTTTTTCTGAAATGGATTGTTCCAGGAATAAGCTTCACCTTTATGGGTATTTAAGGGGCTTCAGTGGTGCAGTGGTTAAAGCATTCATCTGCTAACCAAAAGGGTGGTGGTACAAACCCACCAACTGCTCCTTGAGAGAAAGATGAGGCAGTCTGTTTCTGTAAAAATTTACAGCCTCGGAAACATTTTGGGGGCAATTCTATTCTGTCCAACAGGATTGTCATTAATCATTATTGACTTCATGGCAGTGTGTTTGGTTTGGGTTTATGGGTATTTATATCCAGGCTGAGTTTTCAGAACAATTCAAAAATCTCCTTCAGAAAAAAAATTTAAGTTAGGGCAATGTTCCTGAGTCACAGTGGCTGTTCTGCTTACCTAGTGCCACTCTGACAAGAAATAAACCACAAATGGGATGGCCTTAACAAACAGGAGTTTATTCTCTTACAGTTTGGAGGCTTTAAGTCCAAGTTCAAAGTGCCAGGCTCCAGGGGCTGGGTGAAAGCCCCTCAGCCTTGGGCTTCAGCTCTGCCTCCAGCTCCTGGCCCACTGAAGCTAGAGGCTTTTCTTCACTCAGACAGCTGCTGGCTACTGAGGCTGCCAAGCCCAAGGTTGACAAGTAAAAAGGCACAGTCCCGATGTAACCAAACCACACGGCAGGCCATTAACTCAAGTCCATTGTAAGTCCCAAGGTCAGCAGAGCATGGCAGGCTGCTTCTAAACAATGACACAGCTACATGCAGGGTCCAAGCATGCCATAATCTAGAGACCATTCCCAAGG
Organism: Orycteropus afer afer; assembly: GCF_000298275.1. Taxonomy (NCBI): domain Eukaryota; kingdom Metazoa; phylum Chordata; class Mammalia; order Tubulidentata; family Orycteropodidae; genus Orycteropus; species Orycteropus afer. The sequence goes on along the minus strand of NW_006921694.1, from coordinate 5,537,837 downwards.
CTTCTCCTTATAATATACAAGAAGCAGACCACATCCCAATACTCAGCTGCTTGTGGTAGATCCCACCATGGAGTTTGATTGCCAGTCTCATCATGGGGAATAACTACCACTAGCTGCCCCAGCCACTCAACCAGGCCCAGCCAAGTTGACATACAAGCATAACTACCACAGTAGCTATTTCTCTAACTATGCTTTGGAATAGAGTCTGCAGGGAGAGAGATGGAAACAATAAGATCCATTGATAACCTAGGTCCTAGTCCTGCTTTAAGGAGCTACTGTGGTGTGGTGCCTAAGACATTTGACTGCTAATCAGAAGATTGGCATTTCAAACCCACTAGCCACTCCATGGAAGGAAGATGGGGCAATCTACTTCTGTAAAGACTTACCATCTCGGAAATCCAAAGGGGCTCACTGGGAGTCAGAATTGACTCAATGACTGAGTTTTTGGTTTTGTTTTTTTGTTTTGTTTTGTTTTTAGGCCTGCTTTGGTCATCAATAGGGTCTTAACTTTCTCTCTGAAAACCTGTGTTCATATTGCTTTTCCTCTGGTTAATGAGAGCTCTAAAAGACATATAGAGGTGACTCTCGCAGATTCCTGTGGTGGTAGGACTTAAGAGTTAACCAAAAAATCACCCTGCCAGCCAGGGGGACTGCACTGACTGTGCGCGGTGGCTGGGGAACAAATGGAGAAAGTGAAGACAAAGGTGGGCTGAGATGTGGACTTCTGCCAGTCCGGAGGGCACCGCCATTTTGTAGGATTAAAAAGCACCTTGACTGTTTTGGTTATTTAAAGAGACAGCGCTCCCGCAGATTCCTGTGGTGGTAGGACTTAAGAA
>NW_006921694.1:5511853-5530455 GCF_000298275.1 Orycteropus afer afer | reverse complement strand
AAAAAAAAAAAAAAAAAAAAAGACATATAGAGGTGAAAATGTTTGAGACAGTTCTCAATGTCTGCCAAAGCTTAGATTTTCTTGCTATTATTATTGTTTATGGACTAGAGGTTTTAGGGTGAAAAGAATATGGGAGACAAGTGAGTTAAGGGAAGTGAAGTTGTAGATTGGGAAATAAAGACTCTCCAAGATGTTTTGGCAGAGACTTTGCCTTGAAAATTGCACAGAGATTCTGAGAAGACAGTGTTCCTAAAAGGATATCAGAACTACCTGAAGAGTAAGGAGGGATGTATAAGCTATAGAGGCCCATTCACATGATTTTGCATTGGGAATAAAAATAGGAGCATGCAGTTACCAGATTTTGAAATAATCAGTGAGTTCCAGCTAGTGCTCTTCATTGGGGAAAATGTGGGCAGCTCTGTGGTATGAAGTAGCACTTCCTGACAAAGAAGTCTGTCGATCTGTTTAAGATGCTCGGAATTGTGTCCCTCAAGATGTCTAAAATGCCTCAGCCAAGTTGGCCAAGACCCTAGGAAATATTACATGCTGTGGAAAACAATGTGCGTTGGCGGAGGCTGCCCTCATGCTGTGTGCACAGACTTCCTCAGCCTTAGCTTACTGAGGCAGTGGGTGGGAGCCCTCTCTGGTTCTGCGCCCCCCACTGGGAGCATCTAGAGACAAGAGCACCTTCTTGAGTATCTGAAGTTGAGTAGTCTGCTTGGAACAAATACTGCAGCAGAGACAGAGAGGCCTGGGTTCAAGCCCCTACTTCACCAAGTCCGCTCTGTGACTTTGGGCTATTTCCTATTTCATCTGTGAAATGAAGCTATCACAATGTCCCTCATAGGCTTATTATGAGGATTTCAGATAATGTATGTCAAATATCTGGCACATAGTGAGTGTTTACTCAATGAGAACCATTAGTATTATTAAGGTCCCAACTGGAACAATTTGCACTTAACCACTAACCTAAAGGTTAAGGTTTGAACTCACCCAGTATAGCCGTGGAAGAAAGACTTGGTGATTTGCTTCTGTAAAGATTATAGCCAAGAAAGCTCTATAGAATTGTTCTACTCTATAGTACATGGAGTTGACATAAGCTGGAATCTACTTAACAGCAATGAGTTTGGTTTGGGTTTTATTATTATTATTTTAATTTAGTTGTGAGCAGAAAGCAGACTTGGGTTTGGATTCTGACATTGGTTCATACTAGCTGCCTGAGAGACAGATTACTCTGGGTCCCTCTGGATCTTATTTTTATTATTTGTAAATTTGGAGAAATACTACCTAATGTACAGAAGTATTATAAGAATGAAACTTAAGAAAGATGCCTCATTAGGTGCCTGGTACATAGTAAGTACTCAATAAAAGTTATCTATTGTCTTTATTTGTAGATCAAAACAGGAATGAAAATTATTTGTATTGATTTGTAGGAAGCCAGCATGAGTAAGCATAATGAGCCAATTTCAATTGTTCTGTGGGAAATACATCCTCTTCTAAAATAGTCTCTTTATTTCCCAAGGTTAGACCAATTCTGAAACTGTGGGCAGTAGAGGCTGAGGCTGGGGATGGCCCAGTGCCTGGATGGGTGGCCCCTCTCTCTCACTCCCTCTTCTTCAGGGTCCTCCTTCATCAGTCTATTTTCCAGGGAGACAATTTCTCCTCCAGCCTCGGGTCCCCTGAGGAGAGCTGGAGCAATAGGTCACTGTTATTTCAACTGCTGCTGAATTTTCAGACCATGAGACTCCTGTCTTTCTGCACTCCAAGCTGGCCCATCCTCAAGAAAAGGAAGCCAGGAGGTGGAGGAGGTTATAAAACCATTTTATATTTGTCCTATTTTTAATTTATTTCCCAGCAGGAGAAGAGAAATCTGTATCTTCCCCACATAACCTCTCCATGAGGGAGTTCTGCTCTGGTCAGGAAACCCATCTAGAAAGAGCCAGAGCTAGCCTTTGTTCTTTCCATTTTCTTCCCCACTGTCTTCAAACTCTGTCAGTGCCTCACCACAAAGACTGCCTGTGGGTCCCCTGTGAACTTTCTTCTACATTGTCTTCATTGCCCTGCTTCTGCCTCAGGCTCCTTGGTCTCCAAATGGGCCAAACTCTTCTCCAATTCAGGTGTAGCCCACATGACCGCAAGACCTCCCAGTCCCTTGAGGTCTAGATACTCTTGGCTCAAACCCACAACCTGTACCCTGTGGGAGCCCAAAGTTGTCCCTGAGTTTTTTGTGGATTCCTGGGTGAGGGTGGGCTGGCTAGCATTATATAATAACCTCTGATCTTTCAATATTCTGTTTCCTGGGCAGGAACATGGCTCCTTGTTGATTTATTGATTTATTTAAATCTCCCCCAAAATGTGTGAAATATTCTTTCTGAAGATTTGGTGGTTGAGAAGAGTGGTTGCAAAATGTATTGCAGAGAAAAGAATTGAAATTTGTGTGTGAGATACTTCTGTGCTTTTCTCTGCTTTTTTAATAATATTTTATTGTGTTTATGGTGAAAGTTTACACAGCACTTTAGGTTCCTGTTCAATAAATTCTACATAACTTATTCAGTGATCTTGTATACATTGTTCACTACGTGTCATCATTCTCATTCATTCTGTTGTACTATCTCCAGTACTCTATCTACCCTGCCCCCTTGCATTCTCATCTTTGCTTTAACATAATTTTTGACCATTTAGTCTGTTACGGATTTAACTGTGACCCAAAACTATGTGTTGTAAAGCTCAACATATATTTGTCTTCTACGTCCATGGATTTAATCCTTTTGGTAGTGGGTTGCCTTTTTTATGTTAATGAGGCAGGATTAGTGTGGAGTGTATCTTGAGTCAATCTTGTTTGAGAGAAAAGAGATTAAACAAACAAGTGAAGGAAGCAGAGATGGGGGAAAAGAGATGCTAAGCCACATGAAGAATACCCAGGAGCAGAAGCTCTCTCACAGTACATAACTGAATGAATGAGACAGAAAGGCAAAACTAGACAATTCCAATGGGAAAGAGCATGACTAAAACAAAATCCCCTTGGACCTTGTATATGTACCTAGTCTAAGATCCTGCAATGCCCCTAGGTGGTACAAATGTTTAACAAACTTGGCTGTTAATTGAAAGCTTGGAAGTTCAAGTCTACCCAGAAGTGTCTCAGAAGAAAAGCCTGGTGATCTACTTCTGAAAAGATCAGCCATTGGAAACCCTATAGAGCACAGTTCTACCCTGACACACATGGAGTTGCCATGAGTTGAAATCAACTCAACTGCAACTGGTAATAAGTTCTTGCTACTTCCAGAACAATTTGATATTATAGATGTAAGAAAGTGCTTGTTGTTGGGCCTATTACTTGTCTTCTTTTGCAATGAGAAGAGTTGGGTCTCCTCCAGGGGGTGCACTTTGGATGAACATCTGATACAGGAACACGTAAAGAGAAGCATTACCTCTATGGACATTTGTGGGAGAGGTGTCTGAGACTAAGACTTTAACAACATTAAAAATAAATAAGTAAATAAAAAGATTATTTAAACAGAAAATATCTTATGAAGTATATAGTCTTGTTCAAATATTCCCCATAAGGAAGGATAGAGATAGCAAATGGGAGCCCAGTCAAGGTAAAAAGGCCCTAAGGACAAAAGTCTGTCATTTAAAAAGACATCATGGTCTTTTCCATTGTCTCATATGCAAGACCTGGACAATGGAAAAGGAAGGCTGAAAAAGAATTGAGATATTCAAATTGTGGTTGGCAAAGAATATTGAATTACCTTGGATTGCCAGAAGAAGAAAGAAATCAGTCTTAGAAGATATACAACTAGAGTAATCCTTAGAAATGAAGAGGGTAACACTTTGGCTTGTTTGCTTTGCTTTTGGTCACAAAGAAAGACCAATTGCTAGGAAAGGATATTATATTTGGTGATTAGAGGGTCAGTGAAAATGAGGGAAATCCTCAGTGAGAGGGATTGACATAATAGCAGCGTCAACAATGGACTCATCAATGATCATGAAGATGGTATAAAATAGACATTTTGTTCTGTTAAACACAAAGTCACCATGAGTCAGTGCTGACTCAGGACAAGTAAGAACAACTGTCATCATATAGGGAAGCCTCTCTTCCCTTTTGAAAATAAAATCCAAAGGGAAGAAGAGTATCCCCTTGCAGTGTAGTAAATTATCTTGTATGGCTTTTCTAGCCATTCAAACCAAAAACCAAACTCACTGCTGTCGAGTCAGATCCAACTCATAGCGACCTCTCCTTGAGTTTCCGAGGCAGTATCACTATGGGTAGTAGCTTGCCCAAGCTTCCTTCCGAGGAGTGGCTGATGGGTTTGAACCACCAGCCTTTTGGTTAGCAGTCAAATGCCTTACACACTATGCTACCATAAGTCTTTGTAAACTCCGTGGTGGAATTTGCCATGAACAACTGAGTAGCTCCTGACTGTTAAAGTTATTTCTGTTGAGTGTAGCACAAAGTAATTTTCTGGGAAGTTTGCTCTCTTTCTCAGGTGTGTAGAATTCTGGTGGTGGGATTGGTTACTTTGGCCACTCTGCCAGGCTCAAAAAGGAGCCCTTCTAGAGGCAGAAGAAGTCTCTCTGACTGCTAGCTGAGAAAGACATGCTGCTAAGAGAAATGCACTCCTGAGAGACGTGAGGGACACACACTGGTGAGAGAGACTGTCAGCAGAGAGATAGCAGGCTGTGAGAGACTGAGTGCATTTCTGAACTTGAGTTGTAGCCTGTTTCTTCTCTAATAAACCCCATAATCTGTGAGTTCTGTGTGGCCACTGCACCAAATTATCAAACCCAGCAAAGAGGTGGTGGGTGCTGTGAGAGGAACTGGTTGATGAAAGGGCTGGAGGGAGGCGGCATGTCTGGCCTCACAAGAATAGGCCTTGGGCTATTGATGGTGATTCTGTCTTCCTCTTGTGGCATTAGAAGAGGTCAGAATATGTGGCCTCCCTGTCCCTTTAGCAATTGGTGTCAGAAGTGGTGGGATTCATTGCAATGGCTCCAGACTCCTAGAATCATCAGATTTTGTAAAAGAAAGAAGGAAGGGGCCTGGGAAGTGAAACTTTGGATTCTTAGATGGTTACTTTGGTTGGTGTTACCTCATAAAGGAGGTAATTGATTCAGAGTCTAGGGCTTTTGGTCACAACCAGCCAAAGGCCCAAGGTCATATACATAAAATGGGAAGGTAATCAAGGTGAAAAGATGAACCTGGAATATCTTAAAAAGGATTATGTGTTTTGGATTATATATTTATCTGAATGTACTACAGGTATTGAATGTTCTCTTACTTCCTTGTACATTAGAAATGATTATGGGGTGTATGGAAAATGGAGAGTGTGTAAGTCCACCTTCAACCAATATTTGATTGGATATGTTAAAAGGGGAAATAGAATTTGCCCAGAAGAAACACAGGCTTTTGTTTTAAACCCTGTGTGTAGAGTATTAGGGGTTTAGGTATAAAACTTAAGCCCCACCCACAACTACTGAGGGAACAGAAAATCTGCATTTGAAGACAGGACTTACAGAGGGGGGAAAAAAAACTGGCTCTTTGAATTTTGAGCAAGCAGTAAGGCTTTGGGTACATCAAGGCAAGAAAGTCACAGTCCGTGAGAGAAACCCCTTCTAGGACTGAAAGTTAAAGGAAGCCAGCAAGTAGTAGGCTTGCATGCTGCTCGCTCGTGACCACCTGGGTCCACTTTAGTGGAAATGAAGGAAGTGCAGCAAAGAAGAAACGGGCTGAGTTTGGTACTCTTTGATCTAGGCCATGAAGGCTGGGGATAAGAGGAAGGGCTGGCTAGTCTGAAGTGTAAGGAGTTGTGAGCCCACAGGCATTGAAATAGTCCCAGGGGACTGAGGATGTGAGAGAAGGTGCTAGCTGGTCTGAAGTGAAGAGTGTGACTCCCAAACTTGGCAGCTGGAACCCATGACCTAGCTGGGATGGCTATGGGTGAGCTGGCCAGAACCTGACCAAAGGAGAAGAAGATGTCTGACACTGAGCTGGTATTAAGTTGCTGCAATTTGATGGCTTGAACTGGGCTGGACTTTGCTTGTTTATGGATCCACATACCCAAAGTTTCCAAGCAGAACAGAAGATTCTTTAGTAAGAAAGGAACATGCTTGTCTCCTCACAGTACTGGTTTGTTATGTGCCATCGAGTCAGACCTGACTCATAGCGACCCCACCTTGGGTTTCTGAGGCAGTGTCACTGTGGAAGTAGATTGCCCATCTTCTTCCAAGGAGTGGCCGGTGGGTTTGAACTGTCAGCCTTCTGGTTAGCAGTCAAGTACCTTAGGCACTATGCTACTAGGGATGAGCAAATTAGAAATTGGCTATCTAAATTGGGAGAAGATAAGGGCATGAAGTGGCTGGCTTACATGCTTTCATGGGTTTGGTTATTCTTAAACTGATAGTGAAGGGGATGTTAATTTTTGATGTATAAAAGGGATAATGGCTAGAAAAGCCAGGGGGTAGCCTGTGATGTAGTAAATTATCAGGCATGGCTTTTCTAGCCATAAGTCTTTGTAAACTCCCTAGTGGAATTTGCCATGAGCAACTGAGTAGCTCCTGATTGTTAAAGTTATTCACCTGGTGTATTTGAATGTAGCTCCAAGTAATTTTCTGGGAAGTTCACTCTCTCAGGTGTATAGAATTCTGGTGTTTGGATTAGTTAGTTTGGCCACTCTGCTAGGCTCAAAAAGGAACCCTTCTAGAAGCAGAAAAAGTCTCTGTGACTGCTGGCTGAGAAAGACATGCTGCTAAGAGAAATGCGCTCCTGAGAGCCATGAGGGACACACACTGGTGAGAGAGACTGTCAGCTGAGAGATGGCGGGCTGCGAGAGACTGACTGCATTACTGAACTTGAGTTGTAGCCTGTTTCTTCCCTAATAAAGTCCATAATCTATGAGTTCTGTGTGGCTACTGCAGCGAATTATTGAACTCAGCAAAGAGGTGGTGCGTGCTGCGGGAGGAAGGGCTGGTGTCAGGGCTGGAGGGAGGCAGCATATCTGGCCTTGCAGGGATAGGCCTTGGCTGCTGATGGTGAGTCTGTCTTCCTCTTGTGGGGTTAGAGGAGGTCAGAAGATATGGTCTCTTTGGCACCCCTTAACTGTTCTCCCTCCCCAGGAAGTACTGGAGTGGTGAGAGGTCCCATCTTCCAAAGACTTAGAGACTCTTACAATAGATATGCCCCTTCTCCTATTTAGCATGACTATCCCCTTCAGCTGTGCGTCCTCCATGAACTCCTCACTACAGGAAACTCTCACTCCAAAGACCTGATCTATGGCCTGTGACTGGGTCCCTCACAAGCAGCCACAGCTCTACATGCCCCTGGCACATAAGGCAAATGGCTACATTGTTTCTGCCAGAAGCCTCCCAGAAATGCATCTCCTAGGGACCCAAAAGGAGCTCTGGTGGCATAGAAGGAGCTCTGGTGGTGTAGAAGGAGCTCTGGTGGCGTAGTGCCTAAGGCATTTGACTGTTAACCAGAAGGCTGGCAGTTCAAACCCACCAGCCACTCCTTGGAAGGAAGGTTGGACAATCTACTTCTGTAGTGATACCTCCTCAGAAACCCAAGGAGGCATCACTATGAGTCGGATCTGACTCAATGACAGTGGGTTGTTGTTGTTGTTGTTATGTGCTGTCGAGTTAGACCCGGCTCATAGCAAGCCCTCCTTGGGTTTCTGAGGTGGTATCACTGTGGAAGTAGATTGCCCAACCTTCCTTCCGAGGAGTGGCTGGTGGGTTTGAAATGCCAGGCTTTTGGTTAGCAGTCAAGTGCCTTAGGCACTACACTACCAGAGCTCCTCAATGGCAGTGGATAGGGAACCAGAACCCACTCTGCTGCAGCAGCCAGAAATGTGAGAATCAGCCACCTCCTCCACTATCTTCCACTGCTCCTTCATCTCCCAGTCTTGGAGCACCACCATCCCACTGAAACCAGACATCTGCTGCAGTAGCCCAAGAAACAAAATATAAAGTTCCAACTCCTGAGATTAATCCTATCTTCCTGGGATTAGCAGAAAGGTGAGTCTACCTCCCAGGAAACTCCTGAGGGATGCACTTCTGGTAGGTGTTTGTCACTTCTACCTGCCAGCTGGGGTACATATGAGCCTCAGTTCACCTCATGCACTCAAGCAACTCATTGTTCTGGATGTGCTTCTTCCAATTATAGATTGACTACACATGGGGACATGACCTCACAACCCTATCCCATTGTTCATTCCTCCAAACTTAACTACCTACTTTAGGACAGACTGTAGTGCTTCCTGAGTGTTTTGGGGCAACATAAGTGGTTTGCTATGTTCCTCTAGGGGTTCATAGGCCCTAAAACCCCAACCTCTGGACCCTTCCTCAACAAAAATTTTTAGAATAGAACACACCAAGGCTGAGTCTCTAACCCCTACCCCTCTACCCTAGAGAGTAGGAAGCTTTGTCTCCTTCTCCTGAGCTAAGGCCTGCTCATGATGCTCCAACACAACTGGACCCAGGAATCTCCATTCCTTTGGGACATATGCCCTCCCCTACCTATCCACCTGTTGTTGTTGTTGTTTGTGCTGTTGAGTCGGACCTGACTCATAGCGACCCCTCCTTGGGTTTCTGAGGCAGTATCACTACGGACATAGATTGTCCCATCTTCCTTCTGAGTGGCTGGTGGGTTTGAACTGCCAGCCTTCTGGTTAGCAGTCAAGTGCCTTCAGCACTATGCTACCACCTAAGCCAAGATAAACAACTTAGCCATAAATTCTTACAGTAAGCTAATATTAACACTATGTGGGGTGTGATAGGCAGAATGATGACCTTCAAACACACCCATGCCCTAATCCCTGGAACCTGTGGATACATTAAGTTATAAGGCAAAGAGGAATTAAATTTGCAGATAGAATTAAGGTTGCTAATCAATTGATCTTGAGACAGAGAGATTACCCTAGATTATGCTGGTGAACTCAATGTAATCACAAGAGCCTTAAAAGTGAAGATGAAGGCAGAAGAAAGTGGTAGAGAAAAAGATATGAGGACAGAAGCAGGATCAGAGAGATGCTACATTGCTGGCTTTGAAGACAGAAGAATGGGGCCACAAGCCAAGGACTATGAGTGGCTTCTCAAAGTTGGAAAACATAGAGGAAGCATTATTTCCTAGAGGCTCCAGAAAGGAATGCTGCCCCTCTGATGCCATGATTTTAGCCCAGTGTCAGACTTCTGACCTTCAGAACTATAAAATAACTTGTGTTGTTTTAAGCCATGTGGACTGTGCTGATTTGTTATGGCAAATGAAAACTATACACAGAGGACACCAATAATTCAGTCTAAGTTCTTACTTCAGGAACACTTTTCTCTAATTCTTCATCATTTAACATCTTACTCTGCAGCTGCCATATTCAGATTGATGTCTTCCCATTTATTCCAAAAACAACTTGCTTTACTGTGGTGTAACTGGCGAGTTTATCCTGGTAATTTCCTTAAAAACAAGGGAATCTGTTCCAAAATGAATTAAAGTGCCCATCTCTAGAAACTCAAGGGAAGTTCTCTTTGCTAACAATCCCCAAATGGCAGTTCCCTTGCTAAAATAACACATAATTCAAGTTCCTTTTCTCTAGGCATCCTGATACATAAATCATGTATATCTCTCCAAGTCTTTCTTTTATTCTCATTGCCATTAGTAATGTTCAGGCCAGCTCCCTTGCTTGCCTGAGTAAGTGCAACAGCCTTGTCCCACCGTCATTCCATTTCCCAACACTGTAATTGGAGGGATCTTTCTAGATTGCTCTTAGGATAAAGTACAAAATCCTAACATGACTTCCAGGACACTACATGCTTCAGGACTGCCCACATCTCTGGCCTCACTGCCAGTACACAAAGAACGAGCTATCGGGGTAGCACAATCAAATGTATAGCCATGGAGAACTTAAGTATTATTAAAATAAAAATATTAAGCCAATAATAGAAACGGATTGAAATTTAATATATGTTTTGCAAAGCAGAGTAACATTTTGACTAGGGTGTCAAAAATGTTCCCCAGATGAGGGGAATTCTAAAGATCCTTTGACCCCATCTTACCATGTTGCCATGGAAAAGGGCACAAAAGAGTCTTTACATAATAACAATTTACCCTAAAACACAGCTTCCAGTCTGATTCTGGAGTTTCTGTTTCTTGAAACTGATTGAATTTGTCAAAAGAGCACAATGTCTGAGGCAAAATGTTGTTGTTGTTTGTTGTTGTTGTGTGCCGTCGAGTCAAACCCGACTCATAGCGACCCCTCCTTGGGTTTCCGAGGCAGTATCACTACAGAAGTAGGATTGCCCAACCTTCCTTCCGAGGAGTGGCTGGTGGGTTTGAACCGCCAGCCGTCTGGTTAGCAGGCAAGTGTCTTAGCCACTATGCTACCAGAGCTCCTAAAATGCTCTTTACTAATTAGCAAGACCATTGTTTGACTTAGAGGACTTAGAGGTGACTTTCAGAAGCCAGTTTCTTTAAGGCTCAAAGTTCAAAAGATTATCTAAGGGCAATGGCTGGGGGTGGGGGGAGTGGTACCTCAACTCCTGGACTCCAGAAATCTGGATTCTAGGAGAATTAAAACTGCTTCTCAGTGTCAAGCTCAATAATAGGCTGTGCCCTCAGATACAAATCAGGACAGTGACTGATCCTCTGCTTCAAGTCAAGCCACAGAAATGGCCCCACAGCCTGTGAAGACCACAATCATGATACCTTCCGTCAAGGTAGGAGCTGGTTTCATAGAAGCAGGTGTGTTAGACATAGCTATTGCTGTTCTAGTTTCTCATCATCTTCAGATTTCTGCAACTGGCAAATTGTCCTATGTATGGAAATGTGGTACACCAGTGTAGGAATATGAATAGAGAAACTTGTGTTTTCTGAGGTCCACAAACAATTGTTAAAATGAAAAATGAGTCCCATGCCCTTTACACTCTCAAGCTTCTTCTTGACATCATGGAAACCAATTGTTAAGTTTTCATTAGAAACTAGTTAGTCTGTTTGCCCTGGATGGGTTGGTTTTGTTCACTTTCTTTTTAGAGATAGTGAGGAGTATAACAACTCAATCTTCTCACAACATGGAACTTCCCACAAGAACAAACCATGGCTTTAATATTTTTACTTTTCTCCTGTTTCTTATTTCCCAACAGTTTACCCCAACCCTTGTGTTCTGTTAATTAATATGAAAATAGACGTGACTCCTCAGCCCTAGTTAATAAGTAAGAGGGGAAGCTAGCTGGGCATGTTTGTGTTCTGAAAACTGCCCTGAGCAAAATCTGTGTGAGAGAAAAAACTCTCTGGGAGTAGGAAACACAAGCAGTCACAGCCCTTTCCAACCCAGGATGACTCTTTTCCATTTTCTGTCCAGGAAGTTCATCCTCAGGCAAATTCCTACTACCTGCTGGGAGAAGGAAAAAGAATTGGAAACAAGGGCCCTGCTTGGATAGTGAGGTGGAAATAAAGGTCCAGGAAACTGTCAGGGACTTGGGTCAAACAAGTCCTCAGGGTATACACATAAGGCTTGATAAGGTGAAAACCTGGTTTGGGGAGAAGAAGAAGAAAAGAATGTAGGAGAGGGAAGAAAAAAAAAGGAATAAGGGAAAAAAGTAAGGGGTGTTAGGACTGAAGGAGAGTGAGAGAGCCATTAGCTGCCTGACCTTGAGTCCTGTGGTGAAGCCTCAGAGACCATATGTAGGATCCTAAGTCCAGGCCTTGTCACCCTGGGAAGCCAGAGACAGGCTTGTGCTCCAGACAGATCTGGTTTTCCATATAGAAGAAATAGGATATACAATGTAAAACCAAACCAAAAAAAAACAAAGCCACCACCATCTAGCTGATTCTGACTAAAGGTGACCCCATTTGTTACAGAGTAGAACTGAACTCTAAAGGGTTTTCTTAGCTATAATCTTTATGGAAACAGGTTACCAGGCCTTTCTTCTGTGGCAGTCTTGGATTATCCAATAAGCAAGATAAGCATGGGCTTCTTTGTGCTTACTTACTAATCTGTAGTGAACAATTTCACATTTTTGCACCATATCAAAGATTCTGCTTCTAAGTATGGCTGGCATCTGTCTCTCTCCCAAACCCACAGCAACTTCCTACAGAATGAAAGCCTCTTTTCAAATTTACAATCTCTGACAGGGACATAGTCCCCCGTAAGCAAGGTAAGCCAGGGTTTACTTGAGTTTATTTACTAATCTGTAGTGAGTGGTTTCACGTGTTTTTCAACACAGCAAAGATGTGATGACAGCCATGTGAAATTGTTCACAACATGTTAGTAAGCTTACCTTGCTTGTTGAGTAATTGGCCCTTGATCTGTGATATTGCTGGGCGAATGCAAAACACCAACATTTAGGCTCGTAATCCAGAGCAAATTGTTTGCACCACTGATGTTCAGTAAAGGTCAACCCCCAAATATCTTCCCACAAGCCTATGTCTACTTCAACTTTATTTTACATTTGTTCTTGTGGATTAAATCTGTATCTTGGAACAAATAATTACAGCTAAGACTTATTGAATGTTTACTATGTTCCAGACACTGTTCTAAGTGCTTTTCATATATTTACTTATTTAATCCACATAATACCTTTCTGAGGTAGATGCTATTATTATCATCACATCCATATTTCAAATGAGAAAACTGAGGCACAGAGCAGTAGAGTAATTTGCCCAGTGTCACATCGCTGGTAAGTGGAAGAGCCAGAATTTTAACGTAGTCTGGCTGGCTCTAAAGTCCACACTTCTTCCATTGCACTACACTAATTCCCAAAATGAAAACCAGTATATCATGAAATTTACCACCATGGCTTGCAAAGCCATGTGTTGCTCCCTAATTGAGGCTTTTAGTATGAGAGGTTGTTTTGAAGATGAGGAAGGAGTAAATCTGTCTTGGAGGAAGTACACCCGGAGTGCACCTTTATGAGGAAGAATGGCCAGACGTTGTCTCTTATACTTTGGGCATATTGTCAGAAGACAATATGTCAGGGACATTGTCCTTGGAGAAGGAATATCACACTTGGTATGGGTTCAACGAAAAAGGAGAAGACTCTGAATGGAATGGATTGACACAGAAGCTGAGATGAGGGGCTCAAGGCAGATCCCACAAATCATAAAACTCATTCTCATTACTTTATCATACAGTGTGTAAGTGCAGGTCCACTAATTAGCAAAACTGCTACACTGAGTATTATTACTTAATTCTTAAATTTTAAAGCAAAATTTCAACATCAGATGATAGCATAATCAGTCTGGTTGCCATTTAAGTTTACTGACACTTTCCTCTGAGGAAAAAAAAGTATCTAAGTTTCTAAAATCAGTGAAATTTTATAATAATATCAACAAACAAAAGCAACAATAACAACTATTACAAAAATATTCCTCTCTTGGGCAATGATTCTGTTAGAATAGGATTCTATACAGGCAGTCCCTGGGTTACTAATGTCTAACTTATGGACACTGCCTTTTAATGTCCAACTTATGTATTTGCCTTTTAATGTATAAATTTGCCTACTTTAAAACGATTGAACCAACCTCTACTTGCAATTAATTCTGTATCACAATTACCTTTAGTTGTTGTATGTACAGCTTTTCAATCATTGAAAAGGCTTGGAGGCTTTTCTTGCCCTAAAGTAAGGCTAAATAAGAACCTATGCACCTGTTACGACTCACTTACAAATTCCACTTAAAAACTTAAAGACACAGTTAGGAATGGATCCTGTTTCTAACCCAGAAACTGCTTGTGCCTGGAAAGTATCTGCTTTGTTTTACAGTTGAAGACAATGGGGCATAGAAAAAATAAGAGTAAAAATGATTTATCCAGTCATACAACTAGGTCAAAGAGTCCTGGGGCACAATGATTAAGCACTCAACTGCTAAAAAAAAAAAAAAAACTTGGTTGTTTTAAACCCACTGGCCCCTCTGCAGGAGAAAAGACCTGGCAATTTGCTCCTGCAAAGATTACAGACTGAGAAGCCCTATGGGGCAGTTCCATTCTGTCCAACTTGCTTTGAGTTGCAATTGACTCAATGGTACACAACAATGTAATTAGTCAATGGGCTTTTAATTTTAACTATATATTAAAATGACCTACAAAAAAGCCCTAAACCCACTGCCATTGGATCTCTTCTGACTCAGCAATCTCCATTGGGTTTCCAAGACAGTAGATCTATATAGAAGTAGATGGCCCCATCTTCCTTCCACAGATTGGCTGGTAGATTTGAACCATCAAACTTCTGGTTGATGTCAACCTTCTGGTCAAATGCCTTAGGCACTGGACCACCAGAACTCCTAAAATCACTTACAGAAGCTTCAAATATGCAAGTACTTGGGACCCACTCCAGACCTTCAAATATACAGGTACTTGGGACCCACTCCAGACCTGAGTCAGAACCTCAGGTGGTGGAGTCTGACGGGAAGCAGGGGTTGAGAGTACCTGCACTGGTCAATGGCAGAACCAGTCACCAAGGTCTTATTCCCTAGTACGATGCTCTCTCTTCCACCCCCCCCCCTGTGGCCTACTTATCCACTCATCCTCTGCTATTCCCAGGGTATATAAAACAAACAAAACATAGACACATGGTCATCTCTGTTTCATGGTTATACATAAAACCTTTAAATGACATTTCCCTGCAAACTCATGGCCTCTCATAAGTGCTGGACTACTAAACAAAAGGTCGGTAGTTCAGCCCCACACAGAGACACCTCAGAAGACAGGTCTGCTGGTCTGCTTCCAAAAGGCCACAGACTTGAAAATTCTATGGAGCTATTCCTGGTGTATATTGAATTGATGTGGGAAGTTTCCCATTTTCCTCCAAATCCACATAAATTATGGAAGAAACATAACAATAACAAACTATTATTATTACTATCGTAAGCATTATTATCATTTTATAACTCAACTCAAAACCAAGCAAGGGAAAGTCCCAAGTTCCAGGAAAGAAGTAGGAACTCAAACTAATAAAATTGAGCACCTGCTATAGGCAAATGGTCCAAAGGGATACTAGAGACAGGCGCAGCAATACAAGTTGGGCTTTAAGTCACGTAGGAATGAGGATTATCATACCCACAGGAGTGTATGTGATAAGAAGCAAAACTAGCTGCCCTGAATAAAGCTGAAAGCCAGGAAAGGCTGTTCCTTCCATAAAATAAGGACTAGAAAAACTCTGCCCACTGGTCTAAGATTGCAGCAGGAAGCTGACCATCTGCTCAACATTGTGGGAGGTAAAAAAGTAGACCTTGAAAAATCATACTTCCAAAACTGTACCATGTGTGGGTGTTAGGCAAAATTTCTCCCCTACTCGTAACTAGAGGAAGTTATAGCCATAAAAATAAACATAAAAATTATCAAAAACTGGACCCAGCAGAGGCAAATGTGAACCAAATGATATAGATGCCTGCACAATACAGGCTCATGGGACTCTCCTGGAAGCATTCCTGCTAAAGATGAGCTCATGGTAAAATATGTCTAATTATGTGAAAAAGAACTATCTTGAAAGAGTCAGCAGATGAAATAGTTGGGAGAATTTACACCCCATTAACTATAGAGAATGGAACAATATGAAAAGGTTTTTAAAATGAGTATGCTTAAAATATTCAAAGAGTAAAGAACAATAAAACACACAAAGCCATATCAAAGACATTATAAAAGAAGAACACTTATTCAAGGGAGCACCATTTTTTGATGGTATTATTATGTGCACCTGAAAAATATAAGCAAATGAATGGGAAACAATAATGGAACACATTAAGGTGGCTGTGAACAAGATTACTCTAGATAAATCAATAGACTTCCTATTAAAGTAATATTGACAAACAGACTTCATTTATAATAGCCACAAAAATATAAAACACCTAGAAATAATATAATAAGAGATGCTTAATATCTGTAGAAAGAAAAACTTTAAATGCTACTTAAAACTAACCCATTGCTGTCCAGTCGATTCCTGCTCATAGGGACCCTATAGAACTGCCCCACAGGGTTTCCAAGGCTGTCATCTTTACAAAAGCAGACTGTCTTTCTCCTGTGGAGTGACTACTGGACTGAGACCTCCAACTTTTGGTTACCAGCTGAGCACTTAATCACAGTGCCACCAGGACTCCTTAAAATGCTGCTTAGGGATGCAGATAAAAGAAGACTTAAACAAATTTAAAAATAAATTCTATCTATGCATAAGAAGGGAGCTCTGGTAGCATAGTGGCTAAGGCACTTGACTGCTAACCAGACGGCTGGCGGTTCAAACCCACTAGCCACTCCTCGGAAGGAAGGTTGGGCAATCCTACTTCCGTAGTGATACTGCCTCGGAAACCCAAGGAGGGGTCGCTATGAGTCAGGTCTGACTCGACGGCACATAACAACAACAACAACAATGCATAAGAAGGCATGATATAAAATATATATATATTATTTCCTCCTAACTTAATCTTGGAGTCCCTGAGTGGTGCAAATGGTTAGTGTACTCTGATGCTAACAGAAAGTTTGCTAGACCACCCAAAAGGGCCTTGGAAGAAAGACCTGGCAGTGAACTTCCAAAAATCTGCTTTTGAAAAGCCTGGGGAGCACAATCCTACTCTGAAACTCTTGGGGTCACTGTGAGTTGGAATTGACTTGATGGCAACTGGTTTTTCAGTTAATATATAAATTCAATATATACAGTATTCATAACAATTTTTTAAAATATGCAAGCTGAATTTAAACTTCATGTGGAAACACAAATAAGTAATAGTCAGAAAATCAAAAGTATTGAGGAGAGAACTAATCCTACTAGATATTAAAATATATTAAGGTATAATAAAAAAAAAATGGTACTAAAGCATCAATTGAAGACTAAGATGCTCCTAACTCAAGCCATGGTATTTTTCAATCACCTCATACACATGTGAAAGCAATAAGGAAGACTAAAGAAGTGTTGATGCCTTTGAATTGTGGTATTGATAAAGAATATTGAAAATATCATGGACTACCAGAAGAATGAACAAATCTGTCCTGGAAGAACTGCTGCCAGATTTCTCCTTAGAAGTAAAAATTCCAGACTTCGTCTCACCTATTTTGGTCATGTTATCAGAAAGGACCAGTCTCTGGAGAAGAATACCATGCTTGATACAGTAGAGAGTCAGCAAAAAATGGAAGACCCTAAACAAGATGGATTGACACAGCAGCTGCAACAATGGGCTCAAGCATAGCAATATTTGTGAGGATGGCGCAAGGCAGGACAGTGTTTCATTCTGTCCTACATAGGGTTGCTATGAGTTGAAATTGACAGCAGCTAACAACAACAACAAAGCATCAATAAACAAATGGATCAATGCAACAGAACTCCAATAACTACAGATGCATGTGGGAATTTAATATGAGATAAAAGCAGACTTTAAAATCATTAAGAAAAATTGGTTAGTACAATAAATGGTGATGGGACAACTAGTGTTTTAATTTTCATTTAAAATGAAAATCTGTTTGGCTTAACAGAAGATTAGAAACTACAGAAAAAAGAAAAATAATTTACAAACTTGAATTAATAGAAATAGAAACTAGACAAACTGAAGCATAGAGAGAAGTAAAAGAAACAAAACCCCAGTGACATATGGGACAATATGTGTAATTGACATCCTAAATAGGGGAGAGGAGATTCAGAAATAAGATTTGAAGAAATAATGGCCAAAATTTTCCAAATTTGATGAAAACTATTAACTCACAGATCCAAAAAACTCAGCTAAACCCAAGTAAGACAAAGACAAACCACAAGTAATATAGATTAAATCTTAAAAGTGGCCAGAAAAACAAAGACACGTTACATGTAAGCAAAATACATACACTGATTACTCAATATAAACAATGAAAGCCAAAAGACAATGGAATGGTTTTTTTTAATAAGTGCTGAAACAAACAAAACTAATCTAGAATGCATATCTAGCAATATATCCTTCAAAAATAAAGTAAAAATAATTAAAAACAAATTTCAGGAAAACAAATTTGGGTGATTTATTGCCCATAGACTTACACTAAAAAAAAGAAAAGCTAAAAGAGCTGTTACTAGATAGAAATTCAGGTGTTTATAAAGAAATAAAGAGAACCAGAAATGGTAAATAAGTGATGTTGTTGTTGTTAGGTGCCATCAAGTTGGCTCCAACACACAGCAACCCTATGCACAACAGAACAAAACACTGCCTGGTCATGCACCAGCCTCACAATCCTTGTTACAACTGAGCCCATTATTGCAGCCACTGTGTCAACCCATCTCGTAGAGAGTCTTCCCCTTTTTTACTGACCCACCACTTTACCAAACATGATATCCTTCTCCAGGGAATGGCCCCTTCTGGCAACATGACCAAAGTAGGTGAGATGAAGTCTGGCATTCTCACTTCTAAGGAGCATTCTGGTTGTACTTCCTCCAGGATGGATTTGTTCTTTCTTCTGGCAGTGTATGGGACTTTCAGTATGCTATGCCAACACCATAACTCAAGAACATCAACTCTTCTTCCGTCTTCCTTATTTATTGTCCAGCTTTTACAAGCATATGAGGCTATCAGAATACCAGAAAGATGTACTTGTGTTTTATTGACTATGCAAAAGCATTTGATTGTGTGGATCATGACAAATTATGGATAACATTGAGAAGAATGGGAATTCCCG
>NW_006921694.1:5506207-5510983 GCF_000298275.1 Orycteropus afer afer | reverse complement strand
GGGTTGACAAAAGAGGGGGAGGCCTTCAACGAGATGGATTGACACGGTGGCTGCGACGATGGGCTCAAGTGTAGCAGGGATTGTGGGGCTGGCACGGGATAGGGCAGTGTTTCGTTCTGCTGTGCATGGGGTCGCTATGAGTCAGAAACGACTCGACGGCACTTAACAACAACAACAACATGAGGCTATCAAAAATACCATGGCTTGGGTTAGATGCAGTCTGGTCTTCAAAGTGACATCTTTGCTCTTCAACACTTTAAAGGGGTCTTTTGCAGCAGATTTGCCCAGTTCAATATGACATCTAATTTCTTGACTGCTGCTTCCATGGGTATGATTGTGGATCTAAGTAATATGAAATCTTTGACAATTTCAATCTTTTCTCCATTTATCATGATACTGTTTATTGTTTCACGTATGAGGTTTATTTATTATTATTTTTCCCCCTATGGTGAAGCGTAATCTATACTGCAGACTGTAGTCTTTAATCTTCATCAGTAAGTACTTCAAGTCATCTTCACTTTCAGCAAGCAAGGTTGTGTCGTCTGCATATCTCAGGTTGCTAATGAGTCGTCCTCCAATCCAGATGTTGTGTTCTTCTTCATATAGTCCAGTTTCTTGGATACAGATTGAATAAGTATGATGAATGGTATAACTCTGATGCACACCCTTCCTGATTTTAAACTATGCAGTATCCTCTTATTCTGTTTGAACGACAGCCTCTTGTTCTATGTACTGGTTCTTTATGAGCTCAATTAAGTGTGCTGGAAATCCCATTCTTCTCAATGTTACCCATAATTTGTTATGACCCACACAGTTTTAAACTATGCAGTATCCTCTTATTCTGTTTGAATGACAGCCTCTTGGTCTATGTACTGGTTCCTTATGAGCTCAAGTAAGTGTGCTGGAATTCCCATTCTTCTCAATGTTATCCATAATTTGTTATGATCCACACAGTTGAATGCTTTTGCATAGTCAATAAAACACAAGTAAGCATCTTTCTGGTATTCTTTGCTTTCAGCCAAGATCTTATTTTTAATTTTTAAACTTCTTTAAAAAAAAAAAAAAGAACAACATTTGATTGTATTGTGGAGTTTACAACATCTGTAGAAGCAAGACGTATGACAAGGATGCTAAAAGGGATGGAAGGGAGAAATAGATATATACAGCTGTTAGTGGTATAACATATTTTGAAGATATGTTGTGATAAGCTGCAGATGTGTATTTTAAACTCTAGAACAACCATTACAAAAATAATTTAATAAAATGAGGAAAAAAAAAAACCCACTAATTATCATTGAGTCAACTCTGACTCATGGTGATCTCATGTATATCAGAGTGGAACTGTGCTCCATAGGGCTTTCAATGGCTGATTTTTCTGAAGTAGATTGCCATGCCTTTTCTTTTAAGTCTGGGTGGACTCAAATGTCTAACCTTTCAAGTAGCAGCCAATTATATTGGCCATGTGAACCACTCAGGGATGCCATAAAAGAAAAAGTTACAGTCAATATGTCAATAAAACCAAAAAATCAAGCCCACGGTCATCAAGTCAATTCTGACTCACAGTGACCCTATAGGACAGAGTATAACTTTCCCATAGGTTTTTCAACTCTGTAATCTTTATGGAAATAGAATGCTTCATCCTTTTCCCATAGCGTGGCTGGTGGGTTTGAACAGATGATCTTTTGGTTACCAGCCAAATGCTTTAACAATTGTACCAGCAGAATTCCTTCAATAAGTCAATAGAGAAGATCTAATGGAATATAAAAATAATCAATAAACCCAAAAGATGGTAGAAAAATATGAAAAGAAGAAAAATCAATTGGGATAAATAGAAATCAAATAACAAAATATTATATTAAACCCAACCAAATCAATAACTGTATTAAATAAAAGTAGTCTCAATTAAAATGCAAATATTGTCAGATAAAAACACCAAGACTCAACAAGTGTTACCTAGAAGAAACCCACTTTAAATACAAAAGCTCAGAGATAGTAAGGCTTGAATAGTAAGTGATATACTACAATAAACAATGAACAACACATTGCCGTCAAGTCAGATCCGACTCATAGCGACCCTTCCTTGGGTTTCTGAGGTGGTATCACTATGGAAGTAGATCGCCCAAACTTTCTTCCAAGGAGTGGTTGGTAGGTTTGAACCTCCAGCCTTCTGGTAGCAGTCAGCAAACAATAATCATAAGAAAATTGGAATGGTTACCTTAATGTCGGACAAAATGAATTTTAAGACAATTATTATCAAAGATACAAGAAAAATTTCATAATAATAAAGTGGCCAATTTATGAAGAAGATATAATAATTGTACATAGGTATATACCCCCAAACAGAAATTTAAAAATATGTAAAGCAAAAATTAACAAAACTGAAAGAAGAAATACACTATTTTTTCAACAATTGACAAAATAAATAGATTTAGAAAAATCAGTAAAAATATAGATGGTCTGAATTACACTTGACCTAATTAATATTTATAGAATATCACACCACGAAATGGCCAAATAACACCTTCTTTTTAATTGTACATAAATATTCACCAAGATAGACAATTTCTCTAGCCCATCAACAAGTCTCAGCACATGTAAGAAAATTAAGATACTCCATAATATGCACTGTGACCACACCAAGTTAAATTTAAAATCAGTAACAAAAAACATTTAGAAATTAAATAGTACACTTCTAAAAACCATGGATCAAATGAGAAATTCCAAGAGAAATTAGAAAATAGTTTAAACAATGATAATACAAAGTATCAAAATTTGTTGGATGCACTGAAAGCAGTGCTTAGAGGAAAATTTACTTTCAAATGCTGGTATTAGTAATGAGAAAAGGTCTCCAATCAACAATCTCAGGTTAGTTTAGGTGCATGTATTACAACCTCTAGAACAATGGCTAAAATAAATACAAATACAAAATGATATAGCCAACAATCAAATGGATAAATTGAAATGGAATTCTAACTATCCAAATACAAATTAAGCAAACAATAATGCTAAATGTTTAAATAATCTACAAAAAGGCAGGAAATGCAAAACAGAGAAATGAAAAATAGAGTGGACAACAGAATACAAATAATGGAATGGTATTTATAAATGCAACGCAACTCAATGCAATGCACTGCCTTGGAGTCCCATCCGACTCATAGTGACCCCTCCTTGGGTTTCCGAGGCGGTATCACTAGGGAAGTAGATTGCCCAACCTTTCTTCCAAGGAGTGGCTGGTGGGTTTGAACCACCAGCCTTCTGGTTAGCAGTTAAATGCCTTAGGCACTATGCCACCAGAGCTCCCATATAAATGCAAACATATATACATAATTACATTGAATTTAAATAGTCTAAACTCACCAATTAAAGAGTGTAAATTATCAGATTGCATAGAAAAACTATGCTGTCTAAAAGAAATCCACTTTAAACATAAAGACAAAGATAGGTTAAAATAAATGAGTGGAGAAAAACACACTGTGGTGGAGTGGCTACATTATTATCAGACAAAGTAGATTTCAGAGCAAGGCATATTTCAGAGATCCCAAACCCACTGCCTAGAGTTGTATCCAACTCATAGCAACCCCTCCTTGGGTTTCCAAGGAGGTATCACTACAGAAGATTGCCCAACCTTCCTTCCGAGGAGTTTGAACTGCCAGCATTCTGGTTAGCAGTCAAATGCCTTAGGCACTACACTACCACAGCTCCTATTTCAAAGATAAAGAGGGACATTTCATATAATAAATGGCTCAATTTACCAGGAAAACATAAAAATCTTAAACATGTATGCACTTAACAACAGAATTTCAAAATAAGTGAACCCAGATACTGAAAGAACTGAAAGGAGAAATAGACAAATCCTTAACCTCAGTTGGAGAATTTAACACTTATCTCTTGGTAATTGCTAGAACAACTAGACAGAAAATCAGGAAGGACACAGAAGGCTTGAGCAACACTATTAACCAACTTCACCTGAATGACATTTATATAGAACACTTAACAACAGCATCATTCTTTTCAAGTGCACATGGAAATGTCACCAAGACAGACAACATTCTGGGCTATAAACAAATCTTAATACGTTTAAAATGATTGAAAGCAAGCAAAGTCTATTCTCTGATCATAGTGGAATTAGTTTAAAAATCAAGAACAGAAAGATCTTTGAGAAATGTTAATATTTCTTATTATTTGTTTGTTGAGCACTTGTATGTTTAAATAATGCTTTCTGGTCTTTTTTATATATTTTGAATATTTCATAATAAAAACATAAAATAAACTTTCAAATAAATGTTTAAATTAGGCACAGAAAAGCTTGGTGAGAATTAAAATAATGATAGCCCCTCATGAGGCTAAGAGTGGAAAGGGGTAAATGGGAAAGAAGACCCCATAAAACCTCTCAGAACATGGTTCTATTTGTTCTGTGACAAAATTTTAATCAGGTAGAAAATAAACACAAAGAAAATTTTTTGAGAACCCTGCTGTCTCTCCAACAGCCTCTATTTGCCACTCCTTCCTTTGTTTGCTGCCTTACTTCTCTCCTGCCACCACCTTTTTTCAGAATTCCTGAACTACCAGGTTCCCAACTTAATGTTGTTGTTGCTGTTGTTGTTAAGTGCCGTCGAGTCGTTTCCAACTCATAGCGACCCCATGCACAGCAGAACGAAACACTGCCCTATCCCGTGCCAGCCCCACAATCCCTGCTACACTTGAGCTCATCATTGCAGCCACTGTATCAATCCATCTCGTTGAAGGCCTCCCCCTCTTTTGTCAACCCTCCACCCT
>NW_006921694.1:5435920-5503602 GCF_000298275.1 Orycteropus afer afer | reverse complement strand
TCCATGTTCCGATGATTAATGGATGTCTGCGGCTGTTTCTCTTCAATTTGAGTGGTGCCACATCAGCAAATGAAGGTCTCGAAAGCTTTCTCTTTTCCGTATTAGTAAGGCTGGGTTTACTCAAATGTGGCAACTCTTTCCCAGTCCTATTTTGAGAGCCGTTTAGCCTAAATGGACTATTCCTCAAGGTGTGTGGTAATGTACCAAACAGTGTTTCTTTGCTATTCATAAGGTTTTCCCTGGCCAATTCTTTCAGAAGTGGACAGCCTCTTCCTTCTTCCTAGTCTGTCTCAGTCTATAAGCTGGGCTGTTACCTGTGCACCAGGTGCATCTCTCTGGGTTTTAAACACCAGAGGCTCAGCCTCCAAAACTCACATCTATATGTCACCACAGTAGGACAAACCGACAGACAAGTTTGTCCTGCTGTTGGAGATCTCTCGTGTCACCCCCACCTGGCTGACTGTTCCTCTGTCTGGCTTCCTGGCTTTTAATCCCCTTTCTCCTGCTGTTCTGGCCTGCTACTCTGGCATCCCTGTGTTGTCTCTCCTCACCTGTAAGCCTGGGTCTCAAGGCTTTTCTCCCCTTCCCTGCTCTTCCGGCCTGCTACTCTGGCGTCCCTGGCGTTGTCTCTCCTCCTCCCAACTTAATAAGCTTCTCAAATCAAGCCCACGATTAGCATCATCTGTTTCTGCTAACAGTTATTCCTACCTTCCTCTCTCCACCATAAAACATTTTGGTTTAACTCCACCTGAGAAGTAGCAGTCACTACTTCCACATTCTGGCTATGGGAACTTGGGCAAGCCACTTGGCAATTTGTCTTAGTACATTAATCTGTGAAATAAAGTAATACCTATTTCACAGGAGTTTTGAAGATTGAAGTTTTTTTTTTTTTTTTTTTTTGAAGATTTCAATGGGAAATACACCTTGCAAATGATTTATTGCTAAGAGGCCCCAGTCTCAGATCTTGCTGTGGTACTCATCTGTGGTAGTAATCAGTGTCCTTCATCCTTATGTGTGACCTAAGTCAGCCATTCCTCCATTCTAGCAGAGACAGGACTGACACAGTGACTGCAAAGATGGGTTTAAGCAGGGCAAGGTTGTAAGGATGGTGTAAGTGTTTCATTCTGCTGTACACAGGATTGCTACAAGTCAGAACTGAGTTTATGGCACCTAACAACTATTAACAACACAGGGCAGAGATGGCTAGCTGACCACCAAAATCTATTCTGTAGAGTTGTTGCTGTAAAGTAGCTGACCAGGCAAACACTCCATTTTCTAGCCCCCTTTGCATCTAAGTGTGGCCAAGGCTCTAGTTCTTGCCATTGGAATGGGAGCCATGGCTTTTAAGAAGAAGGAGTATCTTCTCCATTCTATTTTGCCTTTTGATCTCAGACTAGTGTGTATGAAAATGACCAGGCCTAGATAATGATAAGGAGCTCTAGTGCTATAGTGGTTAAGGCTTTTGGCTGCCAACCAAAATGTCAATAGTTCAAACCCACCAGCTGCTCTGTGGAAGAAAGATGAGGCAGTCTGCTTCCAAAAAGATTTATACAGTCTTGGTAACCCAATGGGAGTCGCTATGAGTCAGAATTGACTCAATGGCAGTGAGTGAAAGAGATAATGGTAGAACCACACGTTGGAAGGAGTGTGAGTGTCTGAACTCAGAAGGAAAAAAGACACCCAGTCACAAGAAACATCTGCGTGGATCATTACACAAGTATGAAATAAGCATCTCTGCTGTTTGAGCAATGATAGATTTTTGAGTGTGGACAATAAAGCAGTTATCCCTAATAAGAAGGTTGTATAATAGATCTGGGTTCAATTCTTTCCTCTGCCAAAATTTTGTCACCTTGGCCACAGTACTTAGATTCTGTAAACCTCAGTTACCTCATCTGTAAGGCATCTTGCCTCATTGAGTTGTTGGAAAAGTTAATTGATGTAATTCACAGACAGTGCCAATAACTATAATTGTTCAGTAAATGTTGGACATTATTATCAACAGCATAAAATTACCAGAACTTATTTGGAAGTTCACTCACTCATACCAGGTATATGCTACTCTGCAACTTTTCTGTAGGTGACTGTGGTCATTACATGCATATCAAGATATTTTCCAAGGGAAAATTTTCAGGTCCTTAGAGCTCTGGTAGCGTAGTGCCTAAGGCATTTGACTGCTAACTAGAAGGCTGGCAGTTCAAACCCACCAGCCACTCCTCAGAAGGAAGATTAGGAAATCTACTTCCATAGATACTGCCTCTGAAACCCAAGGAGGGGTCACTATGAATCGGATCTGACTTGACGGCACATAACAACAACAGCATTTTTCAATTTGTGTCATTAATGAACATCATTAATTAACTGACAAATCTCCAAGCATTGAGTCAATTCTGACTCATGATGACCCCCATTGGGTTATCAAACTGTATAAATCTTTATGGAAGCAGACTGCCTCAGTTTGTACCTAAATAGTCATACATGTGGGTTCAATGATAGAGAGTAATTTGACCTACAATTATTCAGAAAACCAACTCAGCTGTCCTCTCCTTGGTCCAGTCAAGAGGCAAGGAAGCCTTTGCCACACAGCTACAGGTCTGAATTCAACCAGAAGACAGTGCTATACACAAACTAAGGCCATTTTTTAAGCTATCTGGTGTCTTTTTACTGTGAATGGTTTTCTTTCTCCCATTTTCATTCCTTGTGTTTTAAAGGATAGTCATGATAGTGACAGGAAAAAAAAAAAAAAAAAGGCTATCCTCAGTTGTGCTTAGCTTCTATAGGTCTTCTGAGTCTTTCTTGCGTGCTCATTGGCAAATCACATTTGCCACAAACACAACCACACTCTGCACATGGACACTGGTGATCAGAGGTGAAAACGAACATCAGGGAAAACACATTATAAATGGGCAGCCTGGGAGAGGTAGAGATTGACCTGGTGAGGGTTGGAAGAGGGCTACGTGATCCCCAGCTCCTTCTCATATCTGCTGGCACAGCTGCCTCCTGTTCTAGTCCTCCTTTCTGAGTCACTGCACACCCACCTAGTTTCTGTAACTGATTCCACTCCATCTTCTCCCACATCATCTCAAAATCCAGGACTCAATTCTATCTATATATGTCAATGGAGGGGGAGGACAGAAAGGGTGTGTGATGCATTTCAGAATCTCCTATGTGAAGTTTTCTGACAACACACATGCCCAGGTGTCTCCTTCCAGACCTGAATCAGATGCTGGTGGAGATTGAGAGTTTGAGGCTTACTGGGATGATCAAGGGTCAGACAAGCATCCCCGTCTCCACTATCAGAACTGCTGATGAAGTTAACCAAGACCTGGAGGAAACAAACCAACAGAAAACAGAGAGAGGGGACCAATGGGGGTAGAGATGACATGACTCGGTGATTGATTCTGCTGTTGTTTTTAGGTTCCATGGAGCCAGTTCTGATCCGTAGTGACCCCAATTACAACAGAAGGAAACACTGCCCAGTCCTGCACCATTCTCACAATTATTGGTATGTTTGAGTCCATTGCTGTAGCCACTGTGTCAATCCATCTCCTTGAGTGTCTTCTTCTTTTTTACTGACCCTCTACTTACCAAACATGTTGTCCTTCTCCAAGGACTGGTCCCTCCTGATAACATGTACGAAGTATGTAAGACAAAGTCTTACCATCCTCCCTTAAAGGAGCATTCCAGCTGTGCTTCCTCCGAGAAAAATTTATTTGTTCTTCTGGAAGTCCATGCTGTATTTAATATTCTTTACCAACATGATAATTCAAAGGCATCAATCCTTCTTTGGTCTTCCTTATTCATTGTCCAGCTTTCGCATGTGTGTGAGGCTATTGAAAAAAAACCATAGTTTGGTGTCACAGGGAACAGAAGCTCAATTGGCCTAACATACTACACAAAAACATTGTTCTACATCCTACTTTGGTAAGTAGTGACAGGAGTCTTAAATGGTCACAAATGGCCATCTAGATGCACCAATTGGTTTATCCTAGTCTGGAGCAAAGAAGAATGAAGAAAACCAAAGACACATGGAAACAATTAGTCCAAGAGGCTAGTAGTGTACCATGCAAACCTCGGCCTATATGACCATGAGACCAGGTCTAGCTGGTGCCCGGCTACCACTGTCAACTACTTGGAAAGTGATCAGTGCAGGAGATCCTGGATAGAATGGGAGAAAAATGTGGAACAAAACTCAAAACCATAAAAAAATGACCAGACTTATTGGTCTGATAGAGACTGGTTAAACCCCCAAAACTATGGGCCTTAGTCACCCTTCAGGCCTGAGACTTTTCCAAACAACAGACAGTAGTATAAGGTGAACATTTATACCAGGTAGCACTCCTTAGAACAATCAATCACTGGAGATTAGAAGGGCAGTATCAGAAGAGATAGCTCAGAGGCAGTAATGCATTGGAGAGGACAATGGAGAAAGGGTAATTAAAGGGAGCAAGTGGGAAGAGAGTTGTTACATTGTGGGAACTGCAATCAATGTATGAAACAAAATGGTTATGAACTGCTGTATGGAAAATGAATTTGCTCTGTAAACTTTCACTCAAAGCACAATAAATTAATAAGACCATGGTTTGGGCCATGTGCATCTCAGTTTTCAAAGTGACATATTTGCTTTTTAACAATTTAATGGTTCCTATCCTCATTTTCCCATAGGGAAATCTGAAGCCCATGTACTCCTAACAGGTGATCACACTGCTTGCTTTCTTCCTCTTTTTATTGTGACTTGGGTGATATTTTATAGAGTAAGTTCACATACACTTTGTGTCATGACATTGACTACATTTACCACAATGCAACAGCTCCCCTCCCACTTCCTCCCCATAGTTACCTCTTCCCTGTGTCCATCCGTCCATGCACTCCTGCCCCCCGAGCTGTTTCCTTGTGCATAAACAGCCCTTCTATTCTCCCATGACTGTTCTCTCCAAGGAGTGTATCTACCTCAGGTAAATGTTCACCTCATATGCCTATCTTTTGTTTGGCTGGAAGCCACAGGTGTGGGTGCAATTCCAGACCTGAAGGGCAGCTAGGGGCCATAGTGTCAGGGGTTTTGCCAGGCTCTATCAGACCAGAAAACCTGGTCTCTCTCTCTCTCTCTTTTTTTTTTTTCCCAAACGATTTTGAGTTTTGTTCCGTATTGTTCTCCCACTTTACCCAGGATCTCCTACATAGATCCCCCTCCAAATGGTTGATAGTGGTAGCCAGGCACCATCTAGTTCTTCTGGTTTCATAGTTGTATAGGCTGAGGATCACATGGTGTACCAGTCGCTTGGACCAATTGTTTCCATGAATCTTTGGTTTTTTTCATTTTTCTTTGCTCTGGACAAGGAGAGACCCATTGTTGCATCTAGATGGCTGCTTGTAAGCTTTTAATATCCCAGTCACTACTCATCAAAGGGGAGCTCTGGTAGCATAGTGCCTAAGGCACTTGACTGCTAACCAGAAGGCTGGTGGTTCAAACCCACCAGCCACTCCTCGGAAGGAAGATGAGGCAATCTACTTCCAGAGTGATACTGCCTCAGAAACCCAAGGAGGGGTCGCTATGAGTCGGGTCTGACTCGACGGAACATAACAACAACTCGTCAAAGTAGGAGGTGGAACAATGTTTTGTGTAGTGTGTTTTGCCAATTGAGCTTGATGTCCTCTGCGACTATGATCCGGAGTCCACAGGTTCAACTACTCGCTCCCTCTGGGTAGCTGGGTGTGGCCAAGAAGTGACTACAACCTTGTCCCTTGTCAGCTCTACGGGGATTCTTACAGAACATACAAATACACCTGTAGAAACATTGTCTGCCAACCCTATACATGGTTTTGGGTACACTCCCCCCCTGCATTGTTGTTGTTGTTGTTGTTGTTATGTGCTGTTGAGTCGGCCCCGACTCATAGCGACCCCTCCTTGGGTTTCCGAGGCAGTATCACTACGGAAGTAGGATTGCCCAACCTTCCTTCCGAGGAGTGGCTGGTGGGTTTGAACCACCAGCCTTCTGGTTAGCAGTCAAGTGCCTTAGCCACTATGCTACCAGAGCTCCTTCCCCTCTGCATAGACATACCTAATAGTCTCACTGCTTTCTTAATTCTATAACTGTCCCTGCCTTCCTCAATATGTCTATGTGTTTTATCCATGGTCTTCATCTTTCCTCCCAATTTAATACTCAATCTGTCTCCAGCTCTACCCGTGTCTGGAGCCCACCTTC
The DNA here is from genome assembly GCF_000298275.1 of Orycteropus afer afer. Taxonomy (NCBI): domain Eukaryota; kingdom Metazoa; phylum Chordata; class Mammalia; order Tubulidentata; family Orycteropodidae; genus Orycteropus; species Orycteropus afer. The sequence goes on along the minus strand of NW_006921694.1, from coordinate 5,497,402 downwards.
CCTGCCTCCTTGGACTGCTTTCCTTACACAGTGTGTTGCCCACCTGCACCTCCTTCCCTCAGCCTTGTCACATGTCCTGAAAACTCCCTCTTTCTCACTGCTCTGTCCAATAATCATCCAGGCTTATCAGTTCTACCTGCTCCTGATCTTTCTACTCTGTCTCTTCTTCCCTGTCTCTGTCTGTGTGATGGATGGACTTTGTCACTCCTTTCCACAACTACCAAAATATCCTCTAAGCTGACCTCTTTATCTCTATAGGGCCCCTGCTCCAGATGACTGCTAGAGAAACTCTTCTAACATGTTAATCTGACGTTATCTTGCCTTGATTTAAAAACTTCCACTGCACAGTCTCCTCCCAACACTGGCAAGACAAGGTCCCAAACCCTTAGCTTATCACACAAGGTCCTTCATTCCCTTTTCACTCCAGCAATAGCAGATTTGTGCATCTATGTGACTTTTTGGGAAGTTTTTGCCCTTGTCTTTTCCCATTTGCTTCCCAAAACAAACTCAGTTTAGGCACCCACTCCACTGCAAAGCTTCCGCTGGTACTCTTCCCTAGTTTTCATCATTTCAGAACTCTTCTGTGATGTTGTTGTTGTTGTTGTTGTTGTTGTTGTTGTTATGTGCCATTGAGTCGTACCCAACTCATAGCAACCCCTCCTTGGGTTTCCGAGGCAGTATCACTACGGAAGTAGATTGCCCAACCTTCCTTCCGAGTAGTGGCTGCCTTCTAGTTAGCAATCAAGTGCCATAGACATTACGCTACCAGAGCTCCTTCTTCTGTGATACTTTGATGTAATATCAGTCCCTACACCTTCCACACTCCAGAAGCTTAGAGTCATTCTTATTTATTTCTTTTCTCCATCATATATTCATCAATCATTTTCTCTTCCTTTCCAAGCTTTGAGCTTCTTGAGGACATAGATGGGGAATTATTAATCTCGACACACCCAGCCTAGCACAGTGCCTTGCTCAATAACTGTGGGATAGCATTGAGTTAGAGCTAGTCTGTCGCCTCCCTTTTACTGATTTAAATAAAACAAGACACTTGCCTGTCAAGTTGATCCCAACACATGGAGAACCCATGTGTGTCAGAGTAGAACTGTGCTCCATAAAGTTTTCAGGCAATAACCTTTCAGAAGTTGATTTCTAGACGTCCTCCAAGGTGCTCAGGGTGGGTTCAAACCACCAGTGTTTTCTTTAATAGTCTAGCATTTAACAATCTGTGCTACCTACGATTTTACTGATAGACTTCTTATAAATATCAAATCTCTGCCTTTACCACATTACTACTTCACCCTCTAGAATTCTTCCTATATATCTGATCTTCTAAAAAATATGAATTGCTCAAGCACCTTGTCTAAAAGTCTGTCCCCATTCACTTCTCATTCTCTTCAGTTTCTCTGGGTCATTTCCAACTGTTGACTAGCATGCTCCTTGAAACTCATCCTTTGGTTTCTGGAGTAGATATTCATTGTTTAGGCACAGCCCAATTTTCTTCTCAGGAACCACCTTTCCCTCATTTCAGTCATATAGTTTGGATGTTGTTGATCCCACTCTTAACTCCAGAGTTGGGTGTTCACTTAGTTCTAAACATCAGAGCATATTAACCCCTAGGCCTCAGAAGTTGGTTTAGAGATGGGCATATAACAGCAGCTATATCAAGCAGTCAGCAAGACCCTCCTTGGAACCGTTTGGAGAAGAATCACTCTTCTTGGTGGAGTTGCTGGCAGCCATTTTGTCACCATGAGGAGAAAGTACATGAGCCAACCTAGCAAAGCAGGTTAAGGTGAAAAGATGAAAACAAGTCTCAACAATATCTTTGAGTCTCTGAATGCAGCTGAGTCTAGACTACCCTAGACTTACCAGCTATATAAATCAATGCATGCATATTTCCTTTTTTTATTAATCCAATTTGAATTGAGTTTTATATGACTTGTAAAAGAAAGAGTCCTGATTAAAGAGAGGTATCTGGCCTACAGTGGCTCAGGTCTCCTCCTACATTGTCTGGTTTCTTGTTATCTTCCTGTCTCATATGTGTAATCTTATGCTAATTATAGTTCTTTCTACTTGCAGATTCTTTTGTAATTTTGTCCTTTGTAATCCACCTTTCTGCAGTCTTATCAACTTTTACACATATATTCTCATAGAATACAACCAGTTCTTTAGCTTCAGTTCTCATTTCTATGTAAAAATCCAAATTCCCACCACCAATCCTAACTTTTCCATGAAACCCCAGGCCCATATTTCTAACCATCCACTGTTCTTCATTAGATATGCCACCAATGCTTCTAACTTACCTAAAATCAAATTCTTCACAATTTCTCTTTCTCTGTGTCAAACCCTGTTCTTGATTGTTGTAGTTCTGATCAAGGTATTAATATTTTTTTTTTTTTTCAGTTTTCCTAGTCCAAAACCCTGTACTTAACCTTAATTATTCCTTCTCTCTTGCCAACACACTCACACACAGGCAATTGTCAAGTCTTTTTCACTTTATCTCCAAAATGCCTTCTTTTCTGTTTGAGATCTTGTTTCCACAACTGTGATGTTCTGATTCTGGGGTTCCTTCTCCCTTACTTAGACTCTAGACTGTTACTGTGGCCTCCCTACCCTCTAGGGCAATTCTGAACCTGTCAGGCCTCTGCTCTTAAACTTTGAATGATGGTCTCTCACTGACTCCAAAAGAGGGCCTGCCATTTGGGCCCTCAGGGGACATGGCCATCATCTGCTTCTTCCCTACCCGTACCACCTGCTCCAAGAGCTTCTTTTCAAAGTGGCTGCACTTCCCCTCTTTCGTGTTTTATGCATAGAGCACTGACACCTAGAAATCCCTCTCACTCTGTCTGTGTTGAAATTCTACCCATTTTCAAAGTCATCTTCTTTTGTCTAGTGTCCGGGAAGTGGATGGCAGTCTAGTTAGGGTACACAGAGCTGGTCATACTGTCATAGTCTAGGACTCTGTTTAATGGAGCAATGCCAATCCAAGATGACCATTGTAAATGTGTACTGCAGTGCTTGGTGCTAGTCCAGTCACCTTCCCACTTGGGATAAACATGTTGGATGAAGCATGGGAGAACTTGTGGAGTGATGTGCTTCTGACCCACAGCTGGTAGGGAAAGCTGCCATGTGAACAACAGAAGTAAGATCTAAAGATCTCTGTGGCTGAATGAAAGCAAAACTGAAACAAAACAAAATTAAACAAAAAAGCATAACAGAAACTGAACAATATCCTGCTCTAGGGTTCAATGTATGACTTCAGTGGTACAGAATGAAGGAGAGAGGTGTTATGGAGAAGACTTAGTTTTCAGTAGTTTAGGTGAACTTTGGGCTCAATATTAACCAACAGAATCAAGAGAACAAGTGTTATCATAGGCTTTGAGCATAAAATATGATGTGTGGAGCATGGAAGAGGAGAGTCTGCCTCTTGCTCATTGGTTCTGGTCAGGGCATATATAAGGGACTGAAGTCTGATTCAGGCAATGCTTTTATAGAAGGGCAGGGACAAGCTGCAGTAAGCCCTAAGTGGTACTGTGTCAACAACCCAAGATGGCAAAGGATCCTGAAACCAGGATTGTTGAAGCATAGTTAGAACATTTGGCTAGAAAGGAGATAATCTGGCAGAACATGAAAGCTGTCTTAAACATTTGAAGAACTGTCCTTTGCTTTTGAAGGGAGTAGACATTTGACTGCTAACCAGAAGGCTGACGGGTCAAACCCACTAGCCACTCCTCAGAAGGAAGATTGGGCAATCTACTTCTGCAGTGATACTGCCTCAGAAACCCAAGCAGGGGTCACTATGAGTCGGATATGACTTGACGGCAGTGAGTTGTTTTTTTTTCTTGTAAGACCTCTGCTATTGTAACTAAAAAAGCCAAACCAGGGAGGTCAGGGATAAAAAGTATAGAAGTAGATTTTGGCTTAGGAATAGGAAAATTTTTTGACTACTAAAATAGACTCCAAATATGTTCATTGTATCTCCATGGTAAAATTACTTGAGAATTTCACTTTTTTTTTTTTTTCTCCTTTGTTTTCTACTATGACTTTTTATTACTTCTGAAATACAGAAATATATGTTTTGGACTGTAGTGACCTTAAGTGTTTTTGATTTTTGATTGCTCAGCATCCATTGCCCCATCTGATCTTAGCCCCTCATTTTCCTTTGGGAAAACAACCCCTCCTCCACTCTTAAGGAGCTCTGGTGGCATAGTGCCTAAGGCATTTGACTGCTAACCAGAAGATTAGCATTTCAAACCCACCAGCCCTGCATGGAAGGAAGATAAGGCTATATACTTCAGTAAAGATGTACCATCTTGGAAACCGAATGGAGTCGCTGAGTCAAAATTGACTCAGTGGCAGTGGGTTTGCTTTGCTCCCACTTTTAGTGATTTTGGTGGTGCTGAGCCCACCCTCTGTCTCCAGAGTGTTTCTGTAGCACAAACCCTGCCTAACACTTTACTCCACTTGTGATCGGTTCAGGGATCAGCCTCTACTTAAGCTGGGTTAATAAAATACTTTATTCTACTTCGGTTAATGAGCTGAGAGGAGCTTGGAGATTTGAGCCCCAATATCCAGTCATGCCCAAAGCCAGACCTATTGCTTGAACATTTCAATTGTATGAGCCACTTGATTGACTTTTATCTTTTGGTTGGGCCATATTGTCAGTTTTCTGTCTTTTAAACTGAGTCCTGAGTGATACTAATGGATATAAGCTTTTTCTTTTTTGTTTGTTGCTCGTCTTAAGGATGCCTACAAAATACAGATATTTAAAGAAAGTTAAAGGAGAAGATTTCACTACAAGTATTTAAAGAAAGTTCACATAACCAAGCACACATCGGTTAAGGGTCTTGCAGTGCAGTGATACTTATATGGCCCCTCTAGCCACGTTTTTGTTGTTAGGTCCCACTGAATTGATTCCATTCATAGTGACCCTACGTACAACAAAATGAAACACTGCCCTGTCCTGTGCCATCCTCACAATCCTTTGCTATGGTTGAGCCCATCGTTGCAGCCTGCAAAAAGGACATGGAGGTGACATTCTCTTCTGACCTCCTCTAACTTCACAAGGGGAAGAAAGAATCACCAGCCACAGCTCAAGGCTTATTTCTATCAGGCCAGACATGCTGCCACCCTCCAGCCTTTTTACCAATTCTGACAACAGCCATTGCTCCCATGGCACTCACTAATTCTCTGCTGGGTTCGATAAATCATTGCAATGGCCACACAGAACTCACAGACAGTACTCATGGTTATGGGGTTTGCTGGGAGCTCTGGTGACGTAGTGCCTAAGGCATTTGACTGCTAACCAGAAGGCTGGCAGTTCATACCCACCAGCCACTCCTTAGAAGGAAGGTAGGACAATCTACTTCTGTAGTGATACCACCTCAGAAACCCAAAGAGGAATTGCTAAGAGTCAAAATCACCTCCATGGCAGTGATTTTTTTTTTTTTTTTAATGGGGTTTGCTAGGGAAGTAACAGGTTACAATTCAGGTCCAGGAAGGCAATCAGTTCTTGGATCAGGACGGTCTCCCCTCTGCTGTGCCCTCAGGCATGCCTCTCTTACCCTTGGCCTCTTGGGTTGGATTTTGCCCTTCTCAGACAAGTATAACAAATCTCTTTCAGCTCTGCCAATGAGACACCTAAGTACTCCCCACTCTGCCAACAAGCCTCCTTCCCAAAGGCACTCAGCTTTCTCACTCCATGGGCCAGCAAGCCCACCACTCTGTCTCATGCCTCTTGGTCCCACTGCTGTTATCTCTCAGCTGGTCATCTCAGCTGATCGTCTATATACTGTCTCCGCCAAGGAGGTCCAGCACAGGGATCTCAGGTCCAAGGACATGCTCCGCTCCACCTCTGGCCTCTATTTTTGGCAGTGGGATTCCCCTTCTGCCTCTAGTAGTTTTCATAATAAGCCTAGTAATATGGCAAAACTGACCAATCCTCACTTTAGAGTTCTATATACCTTATTTGCATGGTCCCTACCCCTACAAGGAAAGGATATCAATACTTATGTGTTGTATTTCGTTTTTGAAAACTTCCAGTTTTCCTAGATTCATACTTCATAAATTCCATGTTCAGATTATTAATGGATGTTTGCAGTTGTTTCTTCCCATTATGAGTTGTGCCCCATCAACAAATGGAGGTCCCAAAAGCTTTACTCTATCCATGTCATTAAGGTTGACTCTACTTTGAGGATCGGAAGGAAGATGGGGCAATCTACTTCCATAGTGATACTGCCTCGGAAACCCAAGGAGGGGTCACTATGACAACAAGAAGTATGCCTCCTACTTTGAGGAGGCAGCTCTTGCCCAGTTGTATTTGAGTGCCTGAGAGGCTCATTTTTCAGCACTATATTTGACAATGTTTCAGAGCTATTCATAATGTTTTCCAGTAACACATGAGACAGTGTTTGACTACTGTTTACAAGGTGTTCACAGGCCAATTCTCTGAGAAGTGGATAGTCCCTTCCTTCTGCTGAGTCTTAGTCTGGAAGCTCCGTTGAAACCTGTCCACCATGGGTGACTCTGCTGATATTTGAAATACTGAAGGCATAGCCTCCAGCCTTACAGCAACATGAAAGTCACCACAGTATGGTGGGATATAATCAGGTTTAAAATCAGGAAGGAAGTGCATCAGGGTTGTATCCTTTACTATATTTATTCAATCTGTGTGCTGAGTACATAATCTGAAAAGCTGCACTATATAAAGAATGCAGTATCAGAATTGAATAAAGACTCATTAACAACCTGCATTATGCAGATGACACAACCTTGGTTGCTGCAAGTGAAGATGACTTCAAGCACTTACTGATGAAGACTGAAGACTACAGTCTTCAGTGTGGTTTACACCTCATCATAAAGAAAATGAAAATCCTTGCAACTGGACCAATAAGCAGCATCACAATAAATGAAGAAAAGATTGAAGTAGTTAAAGATTTCGTATTACTTGGTTCCACAATCAACACCAATGGAAGCAGCAGTCAAGAAATCAGATGACATATTCCACTGGGCAAATCTGCTGCAAAAGACTTCTTTAAAGTACTGAAGAGCAAAGATGTCTCTTTGAAGACTAAGGTGCACCTAGCCCAAGTCATGGTGGTGGGTTTTTTTTTTGTTTTGTTTTGTTTTGTTTTTGCTTTTTGTTTTTTTAATTGTGATTTGGATGAAAGTTTACAGAGGAAACTCATTTTCTATATAGCAGTTCACATACACTTTGTCTCATGACATTGACTGCAATTTCCCATAATGCAGTGGCTCTCTTCTCACTTCCTCCCCATCGTTTCCTCTTCCCTGTATCCTTCCCTCCCATGCACTCCTGCCCCCTGAGCTGTCTCCCTTCTATTTTCTCTTGATTGATCTCTCCAAGGAGTGTATCTACCTAATGTAAATATTCAAATCATATGCCTATCTTTCGTTTGGCTGGAAGCCATAGGAGTGGGTTCAATTCCAGACCTGAAGGGCAGCTAGGGGCCATAGTCTCAGGGGTTCCACCAGGCTCTATTAGACCAGCAAACCTGCCCCCCCTTTTTTTTTAATGATTTTGAGTTTTGTACCACATTATTCTCCCACTCCATCCAAGATCTCCTACATAAATCCCCCTCTGAGTTGTTGACATTGGTAGCCAGGCACCATCTAGTTCTTCTGGTCTCATAGTCATATAGGCTGAGGATCACATGGTGTACCAGTCCCTTGGACTAATTTTTGTCCATGGGTCTTTGGTTTTCTTCATTTTCCTTTGCCAAGCCACAGTGTTTTCAATCGCCTCACATGCATGTGAAAGCTAGACAATGAATTAAGAACTCTGAAGAACAGTTGGTGCTTTTGAGTTGTGATATTGGTGAAGAATACATGAACAGCCAGAAGAACAAACAAATCTGTCCTTGAAAAAGTGCAGACAGAATGCTCCTTGGAAGTGAGAATGGCCAGACTTTGTCTCACCTACTTTGATCATGTTGCCCAAAGGGACCATTCCCTGGAGAAGAATATCATGCTTGGTAAAGTGGAGGGTCAATGAAAAAGGGGAAGGCCCTCAATGGGATGGATTGACACAGTGCCTGCAACAATAAGCTCATGTATAGCAAGGATTGTGAGGCTGGCACTGGACCGAGCAGTGTTTTGTTCTGTGGTACATAGGGTCTTTATGAGTCGGAGCCAACTAGACGGCACCTAACAACAGTCGTATTAACTGGTCTTCCTTGCAGGCATATGGATATTATCCTATCACCGACAGCACTGTACTTCAGGATAAATTTTTAAATATTCTTTCTCACTATGAATGTGATGCCATTCCTCTTCAGTTTGTCATTCCCATCATAGTAGACTATATGATTGTCTGATTCAAAATGGCCAAAACCAGTCCATTTCAGCTCTGATTCAAACCCAGTCCATTTCAGCTCTGATTTAAAACCAGTCCATTTCAGCTCACTATTGCCTCAGATATCGATCTTTACGCATTCCATTTCATTTTTGACAACTTCTGATTTTCTTAGATTCATACTTTGTACACTACACATTCTGATCATTAATGAAGGTTTGTGGCTGTTTCTTCCCATTTTGGGTTGTGGCCTATCGGCAAATGAAGGTCCTCAAAGCTTTACTCCATCCACATCATTAAGGTTGACTATTCTTTGAGGAGGCGGCTCTTCCCCTGTTGTATTTTGAGTGCCTTCCAACCTGAATGTCTCGTCTTCTGGCACTATATCATTCAATGTTTTATAGCTGTTCATAAAGTTTTCCAGTAACTTATCAGACAGTGTTTCACTGCTATTCATAAGGTTTCGTAAGTCAAACTCTTCCAGAAGTCAATGGTCCTGTCCTTTTTCCTAGTCTGTCTTAGTCTGGAAGCTCTTCTGAAACTTTTCTGTTATGGGTGACCCTATTTTTATTCTATATACTGGTGGCATAGCCTCCTGCCTCATAGCAACACACAAGCCACCACAGTATGACAAACTGACAGATGTTGTTATGTGGTGGCCTTCTAGCCATGTTGTTGTTGTTATTATGTGCTGTCAAGTTGTCTCTGACTTATAGTGACCTTATGTACAACAGGATAAAACACTGCCTGCTCCTGTGCCAGCCTCACAATCCCTACTGTACCTGAGCCCATTGCTGCAGCCACTCTGTCAGTACATCTTGTTGAGGGCCTTCCTCTCTTTTGTTGACCCTCCACTTTACCAAGCATGACATCCTTCTCTGGAGAATAGTCCCTTCTGACAACGTGACCAAAGTAGGTGAGATGAGGCCTGGCCATTCTCACTTCCAAGGAACATTCTGACTGCACTTTTTCCAGAACAGATTTGTTAGATCTTTTAGCAGTCCATGGTACTTTCAGCATTCTTTGCCAACACCACAACTCAAAAGCATCAACTCTTCTTAGGTCTTCCTAATTCATTGTCCAGCCCTCACATGCATATGAGGTGATTGAAAATACCATGGCTTGGGTTAGGTGCATCCTAGTCTTCAAGGAAATATCTTTGCTCTTCAGCACTTGAAAGAGGTCTTTGCAACAGATTTGCCCAATGCAATATGTCTTGATGTCTTGACAGCTGCTTCCTTTGGAGCTGATTGTAGAAACAAGTAATATGAAGTCTTTGACAACTTCAATCTTTTCTCCATCTACTGTGATGGGGCTTATTGGTCCAGGGGTGAGGATTTTTGTTTTCTTTATATTGAGGTAATCTATGCTGAAGACTGTAGTCTTCCATTTTTATCAGTAAGTACTTCAAGTCATCCTCACTTTCAGCAAGCAAAATTGTGTCATCAGCATATCACAGGTTGTTAATGATTCTTCCTCCAATCCTGATGCCACATTCTGCTTCATATAGTCCAGCTTCTCAGGTTATTTGCTCAGCATATAGATTGAGTAACTATGGTGAAAGGATACAACCCTGACACACTCCTTCCCAATTTTAAACCATACAGTGTCCCTTTGTTCTGTTCAAACGACAGCCTCCTGGTCTACATACACATTCCTCATGAGTACAATTAAATGTTCTGGAATTCCCATTCTTCTCAATGTTATCCACAATTTGTTATGATCCACACAATCAAATACCTGGAAGTTCTCTGTCAATATACTGCTGCAACTGTTTTTTAAATATTTTTAGTAAGATTTTACTTGTGTGTGATATCAATGATGTTGTTTAATGATTTTCACATTCTGTGGGATCACCTTTTTTTTGAACGAGTACAAATATAGATATCTTCTAGTCAGTTGGCCAGGCAGCTGTCTTCCAAATCTCTTGGCATAGATGAGTGAGTGTCTCCAGTGCAGCATCTGTTTGTTGAAACATCTTAATGGGTATTCTGTCAATTCCGGGAGCCTTGTATTTCGCCAATTCCTTCAGTGCAGCTTTGACTTCTTCCTTCAATACCATTGATTCTTGATCATATGCCACCTCCTGAAATGGATGATCATCTACCAATTGTTTTTGGTATCATGACTCTGTGTATTCCACCCATCTTCTTTTGATATTTCCTTCATCATTCAACATACTGCCCATGGAATCTTTCAATATTGCAATTCGAGGCTTATTTTTTTTCCCCCAGTTCTTTCAGCATGAGAAATGCCAAGTGTGTTCTTCCCTTCTGGTTTTCTAACTCCAAGTATTTGCACATTTCATTATAGTAGTTGGCTTTGTCTGCTCAAGCTGCCCTTTGAAATCTTCTGTTCAGCTCTTTTATCTTGTCATTTCTTCCATTTACTTTAGCTACTATCCATTGAAAGGAGCTCTGGTAGCGTAGTGCCTAAGGCACTTGACTGCTAACCAGAAGGCTGGTGGTTCAAACCCACTGGCCACTCCTCAGAAGAAAGATGGGGCAGTCTACTTCCATAGTGATATTGTTGTTGTTTCCCGACTCATAGCGACCCCTCCTTGGGTTTCTGAGGCAGTATCACTACGGAAGTAGGATTGCCCAACCTTCCTTCTGAGGAGTGGCTGGTGGGTTTGAACCACCAGCCTTCTGGTGAGCAGTCAAGTGCTTATGCACTATGCTACCAGAGCTCCTTCCATAGTGATACTGCCTCAGAAACCCAAGGAGTAGTCGCTATAAGTCGGGTCTGACTCAACAGCACATAACAACAACAACAAAAATCCATTGAAGGGCAAGTTTCACAGTCTCTCTGATATCCATTTTGGTCTTTTCTTCCTTTCCTGTCTTTTTAATGACCTTTTGCTTTCTTCATGCATGATGCTCTTGATGTCATCCCACAATTCCTCTGGTTTTTGGTCATTGGTGTTCAATGCATCAAATCTATTCTTTAAATGGACTCTAAATTCAGAAAGGATATAATCAAGGTCATATTTTGGTTCTTGTGGACTTGTTTTAATTGTCTTCAGCTTCAACTTGAACTTGGATATGAGCAGTTGATGATCTGTTCCACGATCAGCTCCTGGCCCTGTTTTGGCTGAGGATACTGAGCTTCTCCATTGCCTCTTGCCACAGGTGTAGTCAATCTGATTCCTATGTACTCTGTCTGGTGATGTCCATGTGTATAGCCACCATTGGTGTTGTTGAAAAAAGGTATTTGCAATGAATAAGTTGTTGGTCTTGCAAAATTCTGTCATGCCATCTCCAGTATCATTTGTATCACCAAGGCCATATTTTTCAACTACCAATGTGTTCTTGTTACCTCTGTGCTGCTCTAACAGAAAATATCATAAATGGGATGGTTTTAACAAATAGGAGTTTATTCTTTTACAGTCTGGAGTCTTTGACTCCAAGTTCAAAGTCCCAGGCTCTAGGGGATGAGTGAAAGCCCCTTAGCCTTGGACTTCAGCTCTGCCTCTTGTTCCTGGCACACTGAAGCTGGAGGCTTTTCTCAGACAGCTGCTGGTCACTGAGGCTGACAAACCCAAGGTGGACAAGTAAAAAGGCACAGTCCCAATGTTACCAAACAACGTGGCAGGCCATTGATTCAAATCCACTGAAAGTCACAGGGTCAGCAGAATATGGCAGGCTGCTGAACAATGACACAACCACATGCAGGGTTCAAATGTGCCGTAGGCTTAGAGACCATGCCTAAAGCTGCTTCTTATATATGGGAAGCAGACCATATCCCTAAAGCAGCTACTCAGCTGCTTGTGGAGTTGATTGCCAATCTCATCATGGGGAATAACTACCACCAGCTGCCCAGCCATCAACCAGGCCCAGCCAATTTGACAAACAACCGTAACTACCACACGATGATTCTTCTTTGTTTCCAATTTTTGCATTCCAATCACCAATGATAATTAACACACCTTAATTGCATGTTCGGGAGCTCTGATAGCGTAGTGCCTAAGGCACTTGACTGCTTATCAGGAGGCTGGTGGTTCAAACCCACCAGCCTCTCCTTGGAAGGAAGATGGGCAATCTACTTCTGTAGTGATACTGCCTTGGAAACCCAAGGAGGGGTCACTATGAGTCGGTCTGACTCGATGGCACATAACAGCAACAACAATTGCATGTTCAGTCAATTTCAGACTGCAGAAGTTAGTAGAAATCTTCAATTTCCTCATCTTTGGCTTTCGTGGTTGGGTGTGTAAATTTGAATAATAGTAGTATTAACTAGTCTTTCTTGTAGGTGTATGGATATTGTCCTATCAGCATTGTACTTCAGGATAGATCTTGATACAGTCTTTGTGATGATGAATGCCACGCCATTCTTCTTCAATTTGTCAATTTCTAGCCATAGTCCTCTATGTTGGTGTTGTTGTTATGTGCCGTCAAGTAAGCCCTGACTCATAGTGACCCCTTCTTGGGTTTCCAAGGCGGTATCACTACGGAAGTAGATTGCCCAACCTTCCTTCTGAGGAGTGGCTTGTGGGTTTGAACCGCCAGCCTTCTGGTTAGCAGTCAAGTGCCTTAGGCACTACGCTACCAGAGCTCCTATAGTCCTCTATAGTTTAAATTGGAATTTACTCTTTGCATTATACTAAAAAACAGAAACAAAACAAATACTCACTGCCATTGAGTCAATTCTGACTCACAGAGACACCATCCCTCCATATGGTTTCCAAGGCTGTAATTCTTTACAGAAGCAGACTGCCTCGTCTTTCTTCCATGGAGTGGCTGGTGGGCTTGAACAACTGACCTTTTGGTTAGTAGCCAAACGCTTTAACCACAGCTCCACCAGAGCTCCTTTTGTATTGTACAGTCCTATGGATTTTAACAAATGCATACAGTCATGTGTCTACCATGACAGTATCACACCAAATAGTTTTTTCTACCCCTTTTCATAATATTTTAAGCACTTAATTGTGATATTCCATTTGCTTAATTGGATTCTTGAGCTAAAATCCTCCCATGTTATGTTTGCTACTTTTTAAAGTCAAAACTGTTCCTCAATGTTTCTTTAGAGTTTGATTTTAAAAATAAAATCCATGGACAGCAGTGATATTTAACAAATATAGCTTGAATTGAAATTTAAGTTGTCAAGGATTTCCCTCTTCTTGGATAAAAATCAATGCCCATGGAAGCAGCAGTCACAAAATCAAACAATGTATTGCATTGGGGAAAATCTGCTGCAAAAGACCTCTTTAAAGTGTTAAAAAGCAAACATATCACTTTGATGACTAAGATGCTCCTGACCCAAGCCATGGTGTTTTCAGTTGCCTCGTATGTGTGTGAAAGCTGCACAATGAAGAAAGAAGACCAAAGATGAATTGATACATCCAAATTGTGGTGTTGGTGAAGAATATTGAATATATCATGGACTGCCAGAAGTATGAACAAATTTATCTTTGAGAAAGTACAGCTAAAATGCTCCTTAGAAGTGAGGATGGCAAGACCTCAGTTTGCTTACTTTGGACATGTCATCAGGAGGGAACAATTGCTAGAGACCAATTGTGCTTGGTAAAGTAGAGGGTATACGAAAAAGGAGACCCCCATCAGATAGATTGACACAGTGGTTGCTACAATGGGCTCAACATAGTAATGATTGTGAAGATGGTGCACAACTGGGCAATGTTTTGTTCTGTTACACATAAGGTTACTATGAGTCAGAGCCAATTTGACAGCTCCACTAACCAGAACATTCGTGGTTCAAACCCACCAGCGGCTCCATGGAAAGATGATGGGGCAATCTACTTCTGTAAAGATTTACTGCCTCAGAAACCCAACAGGGGTCGCAATGAGTTAGAACCAACTTCCTGGCAGTGAGTTTGGCTTTTTTTTTTTTTTAACAACAGTTTGTATTGGATGGTTTCATTCTAAATGTCAGTTCTACCCTCCCTCGACTGAGTCTTCCTGCTTACCTCTATTTTCTGGTAATTCTGTTAGTTTCCTTAATAAGCCTCCTTTATCAGAATGAAGGGCTCAGACCTAGAGGTACTTGAATCATAATGGTGAATCAGGGGATAATTGCAGAGGCTCCTTCCAGAAGTATTTAGACAACTGACACTATTGTCTTACTTCTCTAAGGAAAACTAGATAATGAGATAATCCTCCCCAACAAGTTACAGAAGCAAATAATCTGTCTAAGATAAGGTTTCTCTGTTTTCCTTATCACAGTCTTGACTTTAAAAAAAAAAAAAAGAAGCTGTAAACAGCTTCCACTTTTCATTGTCTGGAAGGTTTTTCTGTCTAGACATTTCATAAGCATTTAGAATGGTACTGAGTATTAATTGTGGCAGGTCCAGCTAGCCCAGACTTCCCTAAAAGGGCCTCTGCATTGCAACATATTTGACTAGTAGTCACTGCCTCATGTGGAAGAGATTTCTAAGGGGAAGTATACTGTTTGTCCACGTATTCCCATTCACATTTAGATATTTATTGAGAACCCATTGGATGCAGCACTCTCTTAAACTCTGAGGGGGGAGATGCCAAAAAGTAGGACAATGTCCTTGCTCTCTAGGAGTTTATAGTCCTAGAGAGAGAGAGGATACATGTACACAAATGCAACTTTCCCTTCACCTAGGGGGCCTGAAATCAAGGCTTCTCAGCCTGGGTCACACATTGACATCACCTGAAAAGCTACAGAAACAATATTGATGCCTGAAAATTACCAGGAAATTAAATGAGAAACATCTGGGGATAGTGCCAAAGGATTAATATATTTACCCTCTCCCCCTCTCCCATGCAATTCTAAGGTACAATTAGATTTGAGAACCTTTGGCCAAATCTTATTGCTGTGGTTATTTGTCAGTTTTGTTACCCTTGACTCATGGCAACCTCATTGTCGTGGAGTGAATTGTGTCCTCCAAAAATATACGTATTAACTTGGCTAGGCCATGATCCTTGGTATTGTATGATTATCCTCCATTTTGTGATCTGATATAATTATCCTCCATTTTGTGATATGGTTGTAAACTAAAAATTTGGTGATTTGAATCCACCAGCCACTCTACAGAAGAAAGATAGGACAGTCTGCTTCCATAAAGATTTAAAGTCTTAGAAACCCAATGGGGGTCCCTATCAGTCAGAATCAACTTGAAGGCAGTGAGCTTGGTTTATGTTTTATCTGTTAACAAGGCAGGATCAGGGCAGATTGTATCTTATAAGGGATGTGACTCAAGTCCCACCATTACTCAAGTTACTACCCTTACTCAGGTATGCAAATCACACCCTTACTCAAGTCACACCTTTTCTTGAGTCATACCTTTTTATCTTATAAGAGATAAAAGGAGAGAGACATGAATAGAGAAAAGGGACCTGACTACCGCCAAGAAAGAAGAGCCAGGAGAAGAACATGTCCTTTGGACCTATGGTGACTTTGCTGAGAACCTCCTAGATGCCAAGATAGATGCCAAGATAGATGGTAAGATAGATGCCAAGACATATGACGCTCTCCAAAGATCCAGAAAGCAGATGCTGAAGAGACAAGGACCTTTCTCCAGAGAAGACAGAGAGAAAAAGCCTTCCCCTTAGAGCCAGCACTCTGAACTTGGACTTCTAGCTTCCTAAACTGGGAGAAAATTCCTGTTTGTTAAAGTCATCCATTTGTGATATTTCTGTTATAGCAATACTAGGTAACTAAGGCACACATGAACAATAGAATGAAATGCTGCCTAGTCCTGTGCCATATCCATGATTGGTTGTGGATCCCCCTGTTGTGATCTGTAGAGTTTTTCATTGGCTAATTTTTGGAATAGGTCCAAAAATAGGAATAGGTCATCAATTCTATCTTTCTAGTCTATCTTAGTCTAGAAGCTCCATTGAAATCTGTTCAAAATCATAGCAACATACAAGCCTTCACTGATAGACCATAACTGCACAGGAGATGCACTGGCCAGGAATTGAAGCTGGGTCTTCCTCACGAAAGATGAGAATTCTGCTGCTGAATTACCAATGCCCTTAAACTAAATCCTACCTTTCCTTAAAAATGGAGATCATCTTCTCCTTCCTGATTCCCCCAACCAGAAGGAATAAATATTATTGATTGATTCTCAAGAGATCTTAGCGCTTCTACCAAAGAGATACAAAGGGAAGCTCAGACCAATTTCTTTTTCTTCCAGAGGGCACAGGGAGGAGGAAAACACGGCAGGAGAGCCACCACACTGTCCTCACCTGATGGTTTCTTTACTCAACAGGGATAAAGAGCAAGGGCCGATCAGCCAGGCCTTGGAAATGATAGAGAACAGCCAATCCAAATACAGCCCAACTCTTTGAATAATCATATGTGTTTCTTGGCAGCCACTTGGTTTTTACTTGAAAGTACTTGTGTTCATGAACCTGTGGTCCAGTAGTCATCTGGACCTAAGTGAGATGTACATTTCACTTCATAAAACTAGATCCTTGGGAAACAACAGAGATTGACCTAGATTTTCTCCTAGTAGGCCTACGTCTCTTGACCATACTCTCATCCAGTGCAGGTGCAGAATCCCATCTAATGGAGACTAGCTGGACCTTCCCATCCCAGAACAGACATTCTTAGGCACTGACGTCTGCCTGGCTGGGAAATGTGGCTTAGTCTTGATTAAAGTTGTCTTTTATTTCCCTTTGTCTGAAGGATCCCAGTCAGCCAACACAAATCTATTTGTCCTAATCACCAGCACTTGTATCCAAAGCCTCCAGTGCCCTGACCCATCTCTGTAATTGTCCTGACCAATATATCTGCCTTCTTTCACTGACAGTTCATGCCAGGACAGGCTCCAAGCTCTACCTCAGAATGTGATTAATCAAGAACATCAGAGCAGAGGAGACACAGACTGGAAACATTTTATATGCTAGGAAAAATAAAAGCCAGACTCTGAGCAAAGGAGACATAAGCTTCCAAATAATTGTTCCTAAGGGTATATGAAAGATGCTTTGTTCAGAAGGAGGCAAGTTTTCCAAGGCTACAGAGGGGCTCCAAAAGCTTACTCAGTACCTACTGCATCAGAGGAAACCAGAGCTTTCTCTCAGAAAGAAAAATCCATTGCTTAGGCCCACTTGGATACACAATTTCAGTTTCAGAGTGGTACAGGCCTTCCAGAAAGGACTTCAACATCATAAAAATTTCTCATTTGATTGCAAGCTAAGTTTCCTAGGAAGCAGTGACACCTGGTGCCACAGTCCCTCAACTGCCTCCTGGAAAGTGTTGGCTTTGTGGCTTGAGGACTGTCAGACCACTGAATCTCTTGCCCTCAGCCGTCCTAGCCCAGAGTCTCCAAATATTGTTATTTTAAATGGCACATCAAGAATTTCTCCAGTCAATGTTCTCCTTCCCTGTATCCATTTTGAACTAGCTTGAAAGGAGGATAGGAATGCTTCTGTCAAACCTGTGCTTGCTGAAAACATTCCCACTTATCCCTCAGCAGCAGGAGATGATAACTGATTCCTTAGGGAATACAGGGAATTTAGCCATAAAACCAAAAAAACAAACAAACAAATAAACAAACTCACTGCCATCCAGTAGATTCTGACTCATAGTGACCCCCATTGGGTTTCCAAGGTTGTAAATCTTTATACAGAAGTCTATTGTCCCATCTTCCTTCCACAGAGTGGTTCTGGTTAGCAGTCAAGTACCATAGCCACTACATCACCAAAGCTCATTTAGCCCATAAATTGCCTCACAATACTAAAAGCAGTTGTTGTCTACTCAATTCTGACTCTTGGTAACACTGTATGTATCAGAATAGAACTGTGCTCCATAGAGTTTTTGATGGCTCTGACCTTTCAGGAGTAGTTGGCCAAATCAGCACCTTTGGGTGGATTTGAACTGCCAACCTTTTAGTTAGTAGCTGAATGCTTAACCATTTGCAATACCCAGTTACATTCTAATCATTCATTCCACCGGCATTCACTTGTTTTCTGCTGTATGCCTGCTGGGCAGGAACTAAACTGTGAACATTAGGAGATGCAATGTTGAGTAAGAAATAGTTCCTTAAGGAGATTCCACTTTAACGGAGTGTGGGCATAGTAATAACACTAGTGTTTCCTGGAGTTGGGTGTCAATGTCAAGCAATATGATATTGATATAAAATGAAATCTCATAGCTTCACTCAAATTATTTACAAAATGAGAAATTCCTCATCCTAACTCAGTCTAAGAATAAATTTGGAAAGGTGAGTTTGTTTTTATTCTCATCACTTATCTCACAGTGCAACCCCTCATTGACATCCTTACTAACTTCTGTCCTGACTCTGTCTTGCCAGCCCCTCTGCTGGTGATTGATGTGAATTTCTGTGTGTCTGCCACACGGTCAGTGTGTTTTTCTTTTTTAGGAGGAGACCAACTTTAGGAGTTCTACCTACAAATGGTGTGTTCCCTCAGGTGAGCTTTCCTCCTAGACTGCTGCTGAGTAAAGCTCAAGGTGGGTAAGCACCAAGTAAACTGGGTGACTTGACACTCTTCTCCCAACCCTCAAAATGTTTCATTTGAAAAGAAAAAAAAAAACACAACACCAGCAAATTAATTGAGGCAAAAGGGAGGAAGATAATATTACTCAAAATTTTCCAGCTAAGTCTTTCTAGCTCTCCAATCTCCACTTAGGCTTGCCCAATCAAAAGAAAGCCACCACACAGCCTGAGTTCTCTCTTCTGAAGATGATAGAGGCATCTCCATCACCATCACCCTTTCTTCTCAGTCCCTCTTCCAGAAGGTTTTAATTGGCCATTCTCATTTCACTTCATAGTTTGCTTATTTCTGTGCATCTTTCTCTCTTTTCTTCCCAGTGATCTACTTCTGAAAAAATGAACCATTGAAAACTCTGTGGAACACAGTTCTACTCTGACACACATGGGATCATCATTAGTCAGAATCAACTAGACAGGTTTCTGGTTTTCTTTTCCTAAACAAGCCTTTTTGGAGAAAACTCTTTAAACAAGAGTCCTCGACCTTGGCTGTACATTAGAATCCTCTGGGTCTTACCCCTAGAGATTCTGATCCAATCAACTTAGGGTGAGGCCTGAGTATTGTAGTTTTAAAAGGTTCCCAGGTGATCCTGATGTGCAGATATTTTGGTTACCTGGTGCTCTGGTGGTGTAGTGCCTCCAGCCACTCCTCAGAAGGAAGATTGCACAATCTACTTCTGTAGTGATACTGCTTCAGAAACCCAAGGAAAAGTCCCTATGAGTTGGATACAACTCAACCACAGACAGGTTTGTTTGTGGTTTTTTGGTAGTGCCTCTTTAACAGAAGATACCACAAATGGGTGGCTTTAACAAACAGGAATTTATTCTCTTACACTTTTGGAGGCTAGAAGTTCAAGTGTGAACTCTAGGTACTCTGTGAAAACCCCTCAACCTTGGGCTTCAGCTCTGCCTCCTGCTCCCAGCCCATTGTAGCTGGAGGCTTCTCTTAACTCAGACAACTGCTGGTGGCTGAGGCTGACAAACCCAAGGTTGACAAATAAAATGACACAGTCCAAAGATTACTTAACAACATGGTAGGCCATCAGTTCAAGTCCAGAGACAGTCCCAAGATGAGCAGGAAACATGGCAAGCCTACTGAATGAAGACTCGGCTACGTACAGGGTCCAAGGGTGCCAAAAAACTGTGCAGACCTTCCTCAATGCTTCTCCTTATATTCTGGAAGCAGACCACATCCCAAAGGCAGCTACTCAGCTGCTCCAGTAGATTCCACCATGGAGTTGATTGCCGAGCTCATCATGAGGAATAATTACATCTAGCTACCCAGCCACTCAAAACCAGGCCACATGAGCTGTGTGTATGTGTGACACTTTAGGTGTGTCTGTTTCCATTTCCTTTTCTCTTTGACTCCACTTGCCTCTGCCCATCAGTTTTTCTACCGTAAAAAAATGAAAACAAAATAAACTTTGGATAGCTGTAAAATACACTCATTCCTCACTTACCAACATGGCTAGATTCCAAAACCAGGTCATTGTGTGAAATTGGCAGTATGTGAAGATGGAAGATGACCATATCAGATCACAAAATGGAAGATCACTACATCATTACATAACTACCAAATTACATCATTGCACAACTGCTAAATTATATCATTACATAACTGCCAAACCACTGAGAATCATTGCCAAGTTGACATATTCCCTTAACCATCACAGCCAGCATTACTGTCACCTAGTACCTTAGTGTGCTCATTAGTGCCAGACATACATCATTAATGGGCAAAATATATATTAGATATTTTTACTATTGTTGTAAATGTGAAATGTCAGATAATGAAATAGTTGATAAGTGAGGAGTACATGTATAAATAAAATATGTTTTCATGTTTATTTGATACAATTTTTGATCCTCATACTTAAAAAAAGCCACCTTCATCTCTGAAATTATTATTATTTTTTTAAAAAAGAGTGAATTGCTAACTTTATATGGAAAAGAAAGAAACCTTGGATAAGCAAACACTATTGAAGAAGAAGAACAAAGCAGGAGGTCTCACACTCCTGGATCTTAAAACCTACTATACAGCCACAGTAGTCAAAACTACCTGGTATTGGTACAATGACAGACACATAGACCTATGGAATAGAACTGAGAACCCAGAACAGATCCATTGACCTATGGTCAGCTGATCTTTGACAAAGGGCCGAAAAAAATTAAATGGGGAAGAGATTATCTATTTTACAATTGGTGCTAGCAAAACTGGATATCCATTTGCAGAAAAACGAAACAAGATCTGTTCCTCACACTATACACAAAATCTGACTCCAGGTGGATCAAAGACTTAAATGTAAAACCTACAACTATAAAGTTCCTCAAGGAAAAAAATAGGGGAAAATTTAGGGGCCCTAATATATGGCATAAATAGACTATCAAGCATAACCCAAAATGCACAAACAGCAGAAGAGAAACCTGATGATTGGGACCTTCTAAAAATCAAATTTTTATGTGCTTCCAAAGAGTTCTCCAAAAGAGTCAAAAGAGAACCTACAGATTGGGAAAAAATATTTGGCAATGACATATCTGACAAGGGTCTTATCTCTAAAATTTATAGAAAACTCCAGCACTTCAACAACAAAAAGACATATAATTCAATTAAAAAATGGGCAGAAGACATGAATAAACACTTCACCAAAGAGTGTATTCAGCTGGCAAACAAACATATGAAGAAATGTTCATGATCATTAGCCATGGTTGTTGTTGTTGTTTGCCATCGAGTCGGCCCCGACTCATAGCGACCCCTCCTTGGGTTTCCGAGGCAGTATCTCGGCAGTATTCCTACTACGGAAGTAGGAATGCCCAACCTTCCTTCCGAGGAGTGGCTGGTGGGTTTGAACCGCCAGCCTTCTGGTTAGCAGTCAAGTGCCTTAGCCACTGCAAATCAAAACAACGAGATACCATCTTGCCCCAGAAATAATAGCAAAGTTCAATAAGACAGAAAATAACAAATTCTGATGAGGAGATGGAGAGATTGGACTCTCATACACTGCTGGTGGGACTGTCAAATGATATGGCCACTGTGGAAAGCAGTATGGTGATTCCTTAAAAAGTTTGAATTAAAAATAGCATTTGACCCAGCAATTCCATTACTAGGTATATATTCTAAAGAAGTGAGAGCCAGGACAAGAACAGATATATGTACCCAAGTTCATTGCAGCACTATTTACAATAGCAAAACGATAGAAACAACCTAGGTGCCCATGATCCAAAGAATGGATAACTAAACTATGGTACATACACACAATGGAATAGTATGCAACCCTTAAAAATAACATAGAATCTGCAAAATACCACATGATGTGGATGACTTAAAGGACATTATGCTGAGTGAAATAAGTCAATCACAGAAGGACAAATATTGTATTAGTCTGTTATTGTAAAAATCAAGGAAAGATTTATATATGGAAGGCAATTTTCTTTGTTGGTTACTGGGGATGGGAGGAAACACTGATAGGTAGAGACATGCATTGATTTGGGTGAAGAGAAGGGAAATGTACCAAATGTGAGTGATCAACATGGTGGCATTGAGAAAGAGGAAGACATAGAGAGGTACGTGGGAGGTACAGACAACAAAAATGAACCCTTTTGCACATACAGTACTACATCATCAATGAAGGCAAACATGAATCTATGGGTGGATAGATGGGTGGACAGGCTGAACTACTAGGTATGTCTATACAGGGGGGAGTGTGCCCATGACCATGCATGGGGTTGGCAGACAATATTTCTACAAGTGTAATTGTATGTCCAGATATATAGTAGAGCTGAGAAGAGACAAAGTTATATTCACTTCTTGGGCACAGCGAGCTACCCAAAGGGAGCAAGCAGTTGGACCTGTGGGCTCGAGACCATAGTCACAGGGGACATCAAGCTCAATTGGCATAACTTTCTACACAAAAACATTGTTCCACATCCTACTTTGGTGAGTAGCAACTGGAATCTCAAAAGCTTGTAAGTGGCCATCTGGATGGAACGATGAGTCTCTCCTCATCCAGAGCAAAGATGAACAAAGAAAACCAAAGACACATGGAAACAATTAGTCCAAGTGACTGGTACCCTATGCTATCCTCAGCCTGTACAACCATGAGGCCAGAAGAGCTAGATGGTGCCTGGCTATGACTGTCAACCACTTGGAGGAAGATTTATGTAGGAGATCCTGAATGGAGTGGGAGAGTGGTGTGGAACAAAACTCAAAATTATTAAAAAAAAAAAAAAAAAAAATTAAAAAAAAGGGGGCAGAGACCAGGTTTGCTGATATGATGGAGCCTGGTGGAACCCCTGAGACTATGGCCCCTAGCTGCCCTTCAGGTCTGGAATTGAACCCACTCCTCTGGCTTCCAGCCAAATGAAAGATAAGCATATGAGCTGAACATTTATATTAGTTAGATGCAGACCTTGGAGACATCAGTCATGAGAGAATAGAAGGGCTGTGTATGCACAAGGCGACAGCCTTGGGGACAGGAGTATGGGAGGGAAGGGCACAAGGAAGAGGTAGCTATAGGGAGGAGGGGGCAGTAGGAAGTAGGAGGGGGAGCTGTTGCATTGTGGGAAATTGTAGTCAATGTCGTGAGACAAAGTGTCTGTGAGCTGCTGTATGGAAAGTGAATTTGCTCTGCAATGTTTCACCCAAATCACAATAATTTTATTTTTTTAAATAGTGGGTTGCTATTTACCTTAGTTGGCCTACAGTTTGCAAAGGCAAGACGAGGTAGAAAAGAGCATTGTAGTAGAACTAACCAGAAGAACTAAGTCCTACCTTGATTCTTCACTCACCCTGAGCCCTGAGATGAAGTTCTCCCTTACTTCTCTCAATGATTGAATGGAGGATAGTGACATCACTGCCCTTTTCCACAGGTTCGTATAAGAATCAAACAAGCCAGTACCTGTGAATATAATATGAGAACAAATGTAAGCTATGGGTCCTTTTAATCAGATAGGCTGCAAGTTTGAATCTTTTCATGGAAGAAAATTTCCCTTCCCATTCAATTTCTTTAGAAAACTTGCTTGCCATCATGTGACCAGACCACTTGCTGGTCTATAGGAGGCTTCTCTTTCTGGGAAGGATGGTTTGCACTCTGCTTTCTGCTTTCTGGAAGTTCTATTTCAGAAGGAAGCCCTGGTGAGGTTCCATCCTGACATCTGCAAATCATATCCACAGGGAAAATGTGACTCATTCCAGTTATCATGTTAAGATTTCATGGATATTGTTCAGGGAGTAGGCGTTGTCTTTGGGCCAAGTCACTTGAAATCATCATGACATCAGCCTGTCATTGAAACATTAAGAATGCACCCACAGGAAACAGGGAGTAGGTTGGGTGCTGAGATACATGGTTACTCTAAGAAAGGCCACTTACTCAGCTCTCTTGCAGTATTAGAGATAGCACAGTCAATAAATCTGGCAGAGCACCTGGCATACAGTAAGTGAGCAAGAGAAGGTAACCAGGCAGCTATGGCATCCTCATAAATAATCCTATATAAAATTAGCTAAGATGACTCAACTTTTAATGGAATGAGGATACAGACATAAATGAACCATGTTTGGTTGCATGGATGGTAAGTACATGAAATATTCATCCCTTACCCTCCACACACACATCTTTATTGGCTACATCTGGCATCAGTAATTGATCATTGGCTACTTTGCAGATGACCCAGGATGCAACTGTAGAATCCTCAACCCAGCTCACCAAACAGCTGCTACCAATTAATCCAAGGTGCCAATTACTATAAAATTGTTGGGCATTACTAGTAGAAAACTTTTCATAACTTAATCAATGCATACATAGCCCTTGGTCAAACATTAAAATCATGCCATTACAGTTGGCATCTTCCTCCTCATCATGTTTGTCATGAATGGCATAGTTGTGTATGTCATCATAAAGTTAGTTTGATTATTTATTTTGAAAGGCACCTTAGTTTTGATGTTGCACTCCACCAAGGTTATGTGAACCATCATTCCATCTGTTTTTGCTTCAGTGTTGGTGGATAAAGAGTTTCCTAATGACTTCGGCATATTTTTGTCTTTATATTCCCCTAAGATGTAGTGGACATATTTTAGAAAAGAAATAAACTATGTGTGTTGTCTTTTATCATTTTCTCTCCTTACAATAATAGTGTATCATAAATCCAGTTCATAATCTTAATGAATTACAGAGTCTGTGAGAACAGACTATTGACAATTAGGTGGACTCTGTTGGTGTTGTTATTTGCTGTTGAGTCAGACCTGGCTCATAGCGACCCTTCCTTGGGTGAGAAAACATTTGGTAGAAGTTCTGCAACAAATTGCAAAAGAACTCAACTAAGGAGTAGAGGGAAATTAAAGGGGGGCTTCTATAGGGAGAGTAACATTCGATATTGAAAAACCAAAGCAAACCAAACCCACTGCCATTGAGTCGATTCTGACTCATAGTGACCCTTTAAGACAGAGTAGAACTGCCCCATAGGGTTTCCAAGGGTGTGAATCTTTATGAAAACAGATTCCCTCATCTTCCTCCTGTGGAGTAGCTGGTGGGTTCAAACTGGTGACCTTTTGGTTAGCAGTCAAATGCTGTAACCACTACACCACCAGAACTCCTTTCTATATTGAAGATGGGATATAATCAAAAGCTAAAGGAGTTCATTATCTTTTTTATTTCTCTTTGCCCCCTTTGAACAGTATTTTGGAAAGGAGCCCATACCAAAGGAGCCCTCCTGATCTTGATTTTGTGGCTTTGGTGCTGAAAGACTAGGTTGCTCCAGAAAGCTAACAGCTAAGTTTGCAGATGAGAAGAGTGGACTCTTAAGCATCTTTCAGGATCCCAAGCCCTAGAGAAAGGAGTCCTGGTGGTGAAACAGTTAAGTGCCCCACTGATAACCAAAAGGTAGACAGTTCAAACCAATGCAGGAGAAAGACCTGGCAATCTGCTTCCATAAAGATTACATCCTAGGAAGCACTAAGGGGAAGTTCTACTTTGTCACATGAAGTTGCTATGCATCAAAAAATTGACTCAAATGCATCTCACAACACCAGTCTTAGAGAGGAGTCCATTGGTGATGCAAATGGTTAAATTTTCAGCTGCTAACTCAAAGATGGGTGGTTCGAGTCCACCAGAGGCACCTTGAAAAAAAGACTTGGCAATCTACCTCCAAAAAATCAGCTATTGAAAACCCTTTGGAACACAGTTCTACTCTGATGTACATGGGATCACCATGGGTCATAATTGACCCATGACAATTTCAGCCCTAGAGAAAAGAGATGACCCAGCCCTCCTCCAGTGCCAGGATCTCCTAAGGAACTTAGCAGACCATAGATAATGCAGCTGTCAAAGCTGGTAGGACAGAGGCAAAGCCACTTGCTCTACTAAGAAGACTCGTGGGAATATTCTACCTCCAAGTGAAGACTTCTCACCATAGACTCATACAAGGCTTCTCCAGTCTGTAAGTCAAAAGAGAAGTGGTTGTTATGGTGTAGGTGGAGAGTGGATATAGGAGCATGTGAAACTTTTTAAAATGTCTTAAAATTCGTTTTAAGTAAGCAGAATAAAAATCCTCAATTTGATTATAAATCATCACTTCTAATTATCCCCTAACTGGTGCTGGGAAGAAATAATGGACACAGTCAGATTAGAGGAACTCAACAGCCCTCTCTCCATCAGTAAACATAGGCTCCTGTATGGAAATGAGTGAGCATATCACTGAGTACTCAATCCACTCCTCACTGGATGGCCAAGCTAAGGTGGTGCTTAGTTGCAGTGCCAACTCATGTACTTTCAGTGTGTGAATACATCATGGGCAGCTTGGTCTAACACAAACCTGGAGGAATAGTACAAGACTCAAATGCAGATGCACCTGTCAGCACTGTTCTCAGTAACCACTTAGCAATGATTCCCAAGGCAGAGAATCTCTAAAGCCAAAAAAAGAAAATCAGAGAAGATAGAAATTATTGATTACAAAACAAACATAAGAAGATCAACCAAGAAGCAGGCCATGAATGAGTGTATTCTCACTCCAAATCCAGGATTCTTCCCTGAGTCATTAGAAAGATGGAAGTTCAGGAGGGACTTGGAAGCCCTGAACTTGCCCGTAAGTGGATGTGGAACTCACACTCTGGAATCCTAGGCCAGAAGACACTAGTGATGCCTAATTCTCACTTCATCAGAGTCTATATTTAGTGGAAAACAAGGCTTGGGGTGCATGCAGTAAGAAAGGAATTGAACTGGTCCCCCTATTTAGAACCTGGTCAAGATTCTTACTTATATTTGTGCTTTGAGATGGAGAAAAGGGGCATAGGGTGCAGAAAGTAGGGGTGAAGCTGAGGAGAAGGTGCAGTCACTCAATGAACATTTCTTCACTCCTGAGCAAAGAACTTGGGTTCTATCATTAGCTCTGTTTCCTAAGTAAAACCAGTCAACGCATTCTGACAGAGACTCAGCATGTGCTTTCCCAGTATGGTAATGCTAAACCATATACAAAATTGTAGCCTCTGTAAAAGCACCTCTGATTCCTCAGGAACACAACAGCATCCTGAATAAGAGGAACCTTCTATCTTTGACCAGAAATGGGTGGACATAACTAACCTGAAGACTTTCTGATACAAATGCTCCTTGATGGCTCTTCCTGAAGTGAAGAAGGAGATATACTCTAATTTTACCTCATCCTCTCCATATCCTTCCAGCTGAGATGCATGCCTCTCCTTAGTACACCATAATATCATGCCTATTTTGTGTCCAGTCCATTAGACTGTGAGATTTCTGGGAACAGAAGCTAAATCTTGTTCCTGATATGTCCCCAGGGCCTAGGTCAGAGCCAGGCTCACATCACAGTTCATTAAATGTTTCTGGGATGGAAAGAGAAGTAGAGTGACCAGCTTATCTAGTTTTGCCATGGACATCCTGGACTTTGCATTGAAAGTTCAATGTCCTCAAAACCCTTCAGATTTAGACATATGGAGATTATTTGAAGGCAGTGAGTTTGTTTTTTTTAGTTTGTTTAGACAGAATGGAGGCTGAGAGGGCAAGATGAAGCAGCCTGCCTTCCCACTGAGCTGGAGGCAGCTGGGTGACAGGGGAATGTTTGGGACTGTGGGGAGATTCAGTTGAGCTCATCCCTTCATCCCTACACACACACACACACACACACACACACACAAGCAGAGACAATGGGTTAGATCTTACCCATTTATTTTGAATTCTGAAATTAGTGTTCTTATATTCACTCTGCAAATATCTATGGCACACCTACCTTTGGTCAACTTCTGTGCTAGATACTGAGAATGTAGCAAAAATAAGAATAGGTCCTACCCTCCTACTTCCTGAGTCCAGAGGAATCATAAAGTATGTAGGTAAAACTCTGCAGGTACCCACAGAAATTCATATAGATATGATTGGCAGTTGGTGTGCTGGGTTGGCATCCACACTGTCTATCTTGGGAATCTTAATGGATAAAGTGTTATTAACTCTTTAAGAGGCCTTCACCTATAAAACCTTTTTCCTATAAAACCCATAGTGTAAGAGAGTTGTCATTTTGTATTGTTTTAAACAACATGTAAATCTTCCCAGAGGGCTGTTAAAAGGATTAGGTCCCTGGATTAATTTAGACCTAATTTAGATCTTAATTTAGAGGAAGGATGGAGGTTTCCATTGAGCCCAGGGCAGCTGGAGTTAATCCTCCTGGATATCAGCCCTGCCTGCTCCTCTCATTGAAAATGGCCCAAGGGCCAGTGGTCATACAACAATCTCATAGTCCGGAGGCATAATAACCAGGATTTTGTGACTGGATCCTTGGCAAGGTCCCTGTCCCCTTTTTGCTTTGCTCATGAATTTCCCTTTCTCAGCAACAGACCTTGGCTTGACAAGAACTGGGTTTTTTTTTGGTTGTTGTTGTTTTGTTTTACTTTCTATTATGTCCCATAGAATAGAGAAGAAACTCAGCAACTATTGACTGAAATTGACCACCTATGTCTTGGTTGATATTGAATCTCTCAGATTCAACTTCCATAGACCTGACAGTGTGTCTATTTGGCTCTTAATAAATTCTGGCTGATTTTCTTCCCTGAACCTCACTTCTACCCTCCAGAGTACCTTTAGGTAATGGATTGTCGTATGACAAAAAGAAATATAATCTTTCAAGTTGTTTCAGAACTCAAAGATATTATAGAAGGCACTTTGTTTTACAGATCAGACAGAAATAGACATGGAAGTCTTCTCCAAATTAAGATTAAATCACCTTATGTATAAATGATATCTCTCCCTCTCTTCTTACCTGTTTATAGGATTCCTCCTTCCTTTTTTCCCTCTATCCTCCTCACCCATGTTTCTGGTCATAGGGTGGAAGTATAACAGTGAAACAGGACTTACTTTCTGCCTTCTTAGAGTTTACAAGGTGCTCCGCTGGTGCAGTGGTTAAGGGATTCAGCTGCTAACTAAAAGGTCAGTAGGAGAAAGATGAGGCAGTCTACTTCTGTAAAGATTCACAGCCTTGGAAACCCTATAGGGCAGATCTATTCTGTCCTATGGGGTCACTGTAAGTCACCTTTTTGGTTTTTGGTTTTAGAGTTTACACGTAATTGGACTTTATTACTATCACCAGGCAGAAGAAGTAGAGTTCAGCAGGCTCAGAAGTG
Organism: Orycteropus afer afer; assembly: GCF_000298275.1. Taxonomy (NCBI): domain Eukaryota; kingdom Metazoa; phylum Chordata; class Mammalia; order Tubulidentata; family Orycteropodidae; genus Orycteropus; species Orycteropus afer. The sequence continues at coordinate 5,468,038 of NW_006921694.1, read as the reverse complement.
AAGCTCTCCCTCAATCACTGGCCTACTGTAACCCATGCTAACAAATTATTTAATTTTAAGCAAAGTGTGTTAAATGGAGAGAGAAATAACTAGGAGGACCTAAGGAGAGATGAGAAGAGGCAATCAGGGAGGCTTTGCAAAAGAGGCGATATTCAAGTTGAGAGCTGAAGAATAGGAGGGTACAACAAACAAAAAATAAGAGGGTACTATCCAGTTAAACAAGAAACACTGGTGGCACAGTGGTTAAAGCACTCGCCTGCTAATCAAATGGTCAGTGGTTCAAGCCCACCAGCTGCTCTGCAGGAGAAAGATGTGGCTGTCTAATTTCATAAAGATTTACAACTTGGAAACCCTACGGGGGCAGTTCTACTCTGTCCTATAGGGTCACTATGAGTTAGAATTGACTTAATAGCAGTGAGTTTAGGTAGTTACATTTTAACGAAACTTCTCAGAAATCCAGTATTAAGTCAAAAACATGAAAAAGCAAGTATATATCAGGGATTTAGCTTTCAAGATAAATGGAGGGTTCAGTATACATTTTCCCCAAGGTGAAGAAGACTCCTTCTCCAGACTCTTCACTATGTATGCAGTTGCTACTTGTGTCCAGACAGTCACAGTAATATGTGACTCAAATATGTAAAAATAAGTAATATGTGACTCTTATCTCATCTGTAAATGAGATAAGAAAGTGAACTGGCACTATGTGGAACGTTTTTCTAAAGTAAGGGTTAAAATAAAAAGATTTTGGCTTTGTTCACAGTTAACTAGAAACTTCCATTAAAGAAAACGCTCCATTCCCCAAGCCAACTGGCTAATTGAGGTTTTGCTGCATCTGTCTTTTTGTTTTGCTTTCCTTCTGTTTGCTTTGAGGCCCTTCCTTTCATTCTAGGTTCCTGTGTTGCTGTCTCTGCAGCAGCGTTTTCTTCTCTTCTGCTCTCTTCTCCCACCCTCTCAGTTGTTACCACTTGACTCAGCCGGAGCTGTGTGGGAACCAGTTGAGAGTGAATCAGTGAGTTGGGACTTTGAGGGAAATTCATCATCTATTTACTCTTCACTTGATAGGGTACACCTAGTTCCTCCTCAGCTGACCACTCTCATTGAAGCTATTCCTGTGGGTGAGGCCATAATCCAAGACTCCAGACAGGGAAGAGTATAAAAAGAAATGCACATGCTGTGGACTGGGAGATTTCTGTTTCTGAGGGAGGAGATTGGAACTTTGACAAGACACAGCTGGCTGAGGGAGTGAGCTGGAAGATTCAGCCCTGGGGTGAGGAGGAAGAGGAGGAGGGGGCCTTTAAATAGCAGGTGGTTTCTCTGTTTCTATAAATTAAAATGGTACATTTTCACCGAGCACTGATTACGAAAATGGTCTTTTATTAGACAGCTATATCAATCCATAGGGCAGCCTTTGGAATGCTAGCTAGGGAATTTTCCCTGAAGTTCATAAACATGGCTGACTGTACCTCATCCCAAAGTAACAAGAGTATTTTGTTTTGTTCTTTCTGCTCAAGGACTCTGTACAGGCCAGAAATGAGTGACCCATGGGATAGGACAATAATAGGCCAGGGCTTTACTTCAAACACAGCCAGATTTCATTACTCTGGCCATTTAAAAATTGATCTTACAGTAATTCATCCTCTTTTTTGCAGCCTCTCCAGTTCCTCATAGAAGACCGAAAAAGAGACAATTGTGCTCTGCCTGGGAGGATGAGAGAAAAGAAGGAGGGGGAGGGTTTTGGGAGTAGGCAGGGCTTTCAAAGACAAATCTCTTCTCTATAAAGCAGATCTAAATGTAATTGGTCTCTCTTCCTTTTAATTAATTTTAAAAACCCCTTTTGAAGTGGCAGAATGAAGCAGGCAAGAGGGGCACTTCAACTAGGAATACATCACATGCCTTCCAGCCACCTTCCTTTTAGGAAGCTGAGACAAATTTCCTGTAGTAGGTTAGAATAGTCCACTACATTTGTCAACTACCTTGGGAAATATAGTGGCCAAGTGGCTGAGAAATCACAATCAGAGGTAAATCAAAACCTCAATGAACAAGTCTTCACTCTAAGCCAGGAGTTGTACAATCATTTCCCAAGAAGGAGTGAATAAGAATAACTAACATTATTGAATACACACTATGTGCCAGACTTAGTGCTCAATGTTTTATATTCATCACCTGATGAAATTCTAACAATGCCACAAAATAGATTCTGTTTCCAGATGAAGAAGCCACCAAGGCTTAGAGAGAGTAAAGAACTTGCTTATATAAATATAGCTGATAAGTGGCAGAGCCAAGTCAAACCCAGATTAGTCTGAAGCCTGAGCAAAAGACCATGTTCTTAACCACTACACTATGCTGCCTCCCTTCCTACTGCACTGCTTCTATCTGAATACGTTCTGTCCTTCCCACTCTCATTTTATATACTCATCTGTCCTCCCAGACCTTTCTAGAGACACATGACATTACAGTGTTGCTCTTGCTACAAATGTCAAATTTTCCCCGGTCAAATTTGCTTAGCTTGAAACTTTCTGCTAAGATATGTCAGGGCTGTAACTACTTTGAAAAATGCAAGCAGAAGTTCTCTGCAATCCATCTGTGACACAATGAAGAGATGCTTAAAGGCTGCCTGGTGGAACAGCTTTCTTTAGAAACCTGAGAGGACAAGGAGACTATAAAAGTAGTCAAGATCCCCCTCCCACCCTCTGGTCTAACCTAAGCCCACCAAGAGAGAGTACATGTGAAGAGGCACATTATTTTAGAAGTATGCTAAATAAGCAAAGCACTACTGAAGAAGAACAAAGCAGGAGGTCTCAACATGCCCCAACCACAAAACCTACTATACAGCCAGGGTAGTCAAAACAGCCTGGGATTGGTTTAATGACAGACACATAGACTAGTGGAATAGAATTGAGAATCCAGAACTAGATCGACCCACCTATGGACAGCTGATCTTTGACACAGGGCTGAAACCCATTAAATGGGGATGAGGTAGTCTCTTTCATAAATGAAGCTGGCAAAACTGGATATCCATTTGCAGAAAAATAAACAAGATCCATACCACACAATATACACAAAAATGAACTCAAGATGGATCAAAGAGCTAAATATAAAACCTAAAACAATAAAGTTCATCAAAGAAAAAAATAGGGGCAAACTTAGGGGCACTAATTTATGGTATAAGTAGACTAGCAAAAGTAACCAAAAATTCACTGACAGCAGAAGATAAACTAGATGACTAGGACTGTCTAAAAATTAAATTATTATATGCATCTTCTGTGTAGACTTCTCCAAAGTACAAAAAAAAAAAAAAAAAAAAAGAACCTACAGATTGGGAAAAAATATTTGGCCATGACATACCAAACAAGGGACTTAGCTCTAAATTTCATAGAAAACTTCAACACCTTAACATCAGAAAGACAAACAATTCACTTAAAAAATGGGCGGAGAATGTGAACAGACACTTCACCAAAAAAGATATTCAAGAAGCCAATAAACACATGAAGAAATGCTCACAATCATTAGCCATTTTGTTGTTATTATGTGCCATAAAGTCGGACCAACTCATAGCGACCCCTCCTTGGGTTAGAGAGATGCAAATCAAAACACCAATAAGATATCATTCACCCCACAATAATAGCAAAGTTCAACAGGACAGAAAACAACAAATGCTGGCTAGGATGTGGAGAGATTGGAATGCTCATGCACTGTTGGTGGGACTGTAAAATGGAAAACATTATGATGCTTCCTTGAAAATTTAAAAATAGAAATACCATTTGATCCAGCAATCCCCACTACTAGGTATATATCCTAAAGAAGTGAGAGCTGGGTCACAAATAGATATATAGACACCCATGTTCACAATAGCACTATTCACAGTAGCAAAGAGATGGAAGCAACCCAAAGACCCATCAATGGATAAACAAACTATGGCACATACACACAATGGAATACTATATAACACTAAAGAATAATGAAGAACTCACAAAACACCTCATAACATGGATGAACTTGAAGGACATTATGCTGTGTGAAATAAGTCAATCACAGAAGGAAAAATATTATATGAATTCACTATTATAAAAAGTCAAAGAAAGGTTTACACATGGAAGGAAATGTTATTTTTTGGTTACCAGGGAGGGGAGGGGAGGAGAGGGAAAATTGCTAGCTAGGTAAGAGACACATATTGATTTTGGTGAAGGGAAAGGCAATATAGCAAAAGTGGGTGACCAACACAATATCACTAAGGAAAAGGAAGAAATGGAGAAGTACAAGAGGTACAGACAAAAAGGTAAATATGATTACATACACAATATTGCATCATCAGTAATAACAAACATTAATCTACAAGTGAATACGTAAGTAGACAGGCAAGATGATCAGGTGTAGGTAGGTGAATGGGAATATACTTATGATCACATGTAGGTTTGGCAGATGATATTTCTGTATACATTTATATGTGCTATAGGAATGTCCATATATACAAAATAGAGCAAGGAATAAAGTTATAATAACTTCTTAGGCACAAACAAATACATTGTGGAAGAGTCACTGGGCCTGCAGGACCAAGACCATGGTTGCCGGGGACATCAAGCTCAACTAGCATAACATAGTACACATAAACAGTGCCTAAAGCATCTCACTACTAATCAGAATGTGGCAGTTCAAACCCACCAGCCACTTCCATGGAAGAAAGATGAGAAAATTTACTTCCATAAAGATCTACTGCCTTGGAAACCTAGTGGAGGTTGCTATGAGTCGAAATTGACTCTATGATAGTGGGTTTTGTTTTGGTTTTATGGTGAGTAATTGCTGGGGTCTTGAGTCTGGTGGCCTAGTGGATAAGGAATTTGACTTCTAACCAGAAGATCGGTGGTACAAACCCACCAGCCACTCCACGGAAGGAAAATGGGGCAGCTTATGAGTGGCTATATAAGATGCAACAGTTGGTCTCTCCTCGTCTGAAGCAAAGAAGAGTGAAGAAAATCAAAGACTCATGCAAACAATTAGTCCAAGGGACTACTGGACCATGGGAACCTCCTCAGCCTACAAGATCCTGAGACCAGAAAAACTAAATGGTGACTGGCTACCACTGCCAATCACTCAGAAAGGGATCAAAATTGGAGATCCTGGATAATGTGGGAGAAAAATGTGGAACAAAACTCAAAATCCTAAAAATCAGACCAGGCTTACTGGTCTAACAGAGACTGGTGAAACCCCCAGGACTATGGTCCCTAGTTACCCTTTGAGCCTGGAACTGAACTCACTCTCTTGGCTTAACCTTCAGCCAAACAATAGACAGGACTACAAGGTGAACAATTATACTAAGAAGGTGCACTCCTTAAAACAATCAACTATGGGAGATCAGAAAGGCAGCATTTGCACAGGGAGATAGCTCTGAAGGCAGGAATGCGTGGGGAAGAAGGACACAGGGAAAGGGTAACCACGAGGAGGAAGTGGGAAGAGAGCTGTTACACTGTGGAGATTACAATCAATGTCACAGAAAAAAATGTGTATGAACTGTTGAATGGAAAGTGAACTTGCTCTATAAACTTACATCCAAATCACAATAAGAGTTTTTTTTTTTAAAAAAAGGAAATATCCTACAGAATGAAGACTCTTTCAAATGTGAAGTATGTTAAACCATTTCCACCAAGTGAAGAAAATTGATCTCTCAACATGGAAGGATACTTATGACAGTAGCCCTGGAATAAACAGTGGCTCTTGAACACTCAACAATAACAAAAAAAAATCTATTTGGAGGCTCAACTGGATTCCTTAAGCAAAGAATATGTAGCTTGTAAAACTTTCCTTCCCCACCTCAGTGGGACAGTAGGTTGACAGAAATCCAAATGCTCCAAGACAGGCATTTCTCAGTGTGTCCTTCCTGCAGTAGGAGAAAAAGCAAGGACATTCACTTCCCAGATGTTTGGTTTTGGAAGATGGACTGGCTCTGCCCCAAGCCCTTTCCTGATTTCCAGGCCTTGGCTTAGGTGACTAGGGTGGACGCCACTGCTCTGAGAAATACATTTGTCCTTCAGTTGCAAAACATCTCCAAGTGATTGATGAACCAGTCTCAGGGAAGAAGAAATGTCATTGGCACCTGAAATACACCCACCTCTAGAAGAAAATATTTTATCCTTTCAGAAAGCCTCAAACCACACGGATGATAACTAAAACAGGATTTAAAGAGGACTTGATTCAGTCACAGTCATAGGGATTCGAAGCAGGCTATCAGAGTAGTTATGGTCCAATGTAACAAGATGAGAAATTTACTCCCAGTAAACTTTGGCTAAATGTCCCTAATACCAGATCCAGCCCTCAGCAGGGACCATAACTCTTTCTCAGAGTATGGTGTCCACCAGCTTTAGGAAATCAGGTGGCAGCCCACCAGTCTGACAGGTGGAAATGTTGCAGACTATATTGGCTCCGGGCACACTGCTTGCTTAGGACAGAGCTGAGGTCAAAACTGTCCTCTCTTTTGGCAGCCACCTCCTCTGTCCAGGCTAGATCACCACGTTTTGTGTTCTCATTTTGTGACCTTGTGACCTCAAGTCACTTCTCCTCTCTGGGACTTTAATTCTTCTTGTATAGAAGGTAGGTATCAGACTTAATATGTGTTTTCAAACCTCCTAGCAATGGAACTCATTTGGTAAACTGAATATTACAAGAAGCTCGATAATACAGAAAATGAATGCAAGTGGAGATTCTTCAAGGTTGTTGCTGTTGTCATGTGCTGTTGAGCCGGCCCCAACTCATAGGGACCCCTCCTTGGGTTTCCGAGGCAGTATCACTATGAAAGTAGATTGCCCAACCTTCTTTCCAAGGAGTGTTTGGTGGGTTTGAACTGCCAGCCTTCTGGTTAGCAGTCAAGTGCCTTAGGCACTATGCTAGTATCACACAATGGTAAGGAGATTTTTTTTTGTTTGTTTGTTTGTTTTGTTTTTTCCATTTCTTTCTTTCTTTTTGTTATTGTGATTTGGGTGAACGTTTACAGAACAAATTGGTTTTCCATTCAACAATTTATACACATTTTGTTTTGTGACATTCATTGTAATTCCTACAACCCAACAATACTCTTCCCACTTCCTCCCTGTGTTTACCTTTCCCCTTCATCCTTCTTTCCTATCCCTTCCTGACTTCTTAGCTTTATTCCTAGGCAAATCCTGCCCTTTTGATCTAGTATGGTTGATTGTTAAAATGAGAGCATACCTTCCTGGTATTAATGTTCACATTATAGACCTGACTACTATTTGGCTGAAGGTTGAACCACAGGGTTGAATTCAGTTCACAGCTTGAAGGGTGTCAAAGTACCATGGTCTTGGTGGTTCTACCAGTTTTCATCAGCCCAGTAAGCCAGGTCTTCTTTATGTTTTTGAGTTTTGTTCCACATTTTTCTCCTATTCTATCCAGGATCTTCCATTGTGATCCCTTTCAGAGTGGTCAGCAGTGGTAGTTGGGCACAGTCTAGTTCTTCTGGTCTCAGGGTCACGGAAGCTAGGGTTCAGTCCTTTGGATTGTTGGTTCCTAGGGTCTTTGATTTCTTCACTCTTTTTTTCTCCACACAGGGAGAGACCAGTAGTTGTACCTTTGATAGCCAGTAACAAGCTCTTAAAATCTCAGTCACTATTCACCAAAGTAGGTGTCTTTGTGGACTGTTTTATGCCAATTGACCTTAATGTCCCCCAAGACTGTGGTCCTGTGCCCCCATGCCCATGATTAATTATCTCAAGGTGTTTAATTATGGCTAAAAAGTTTTCATAACTTTGTCCCCTGTATGCTGTACTGCATTCATGGATAGATTTGCAACACGTATAAATACATAGGTAAAGATATCCTCTCTGAACCTACATATATTCGTGGGTGTAGTCTCATAGACCTTTCCACTTCTGTTCAGCTTGAGTGTCTATCTCTGTATCCCCTCAATATTATTGTTATTACTGTTATTGTGTGATTGTATATGTAATAAAAAAATTAAAAAACAAACAAACAAAGAAACACTGCCTTCATTGCCCAATCTTCCTTCCAAGGAGTGGCTGGTGGATTTAAACCACCAGCCTTCTGGTTAGCAGTCACATGGCTGAGGCCCTATGCCATAATTTATAGTTCAACTTCCACCTCTGTCACTTTCTAGTTATGTGACTTTGGACAAGTTAGTTATCCTCTAAGCTTTAGCTTTCTCATCCATAAAATAATATTAATAATTATTATTGTTATCATAAACCTCAAACCATACCTATTGCCACTGAGTTGATTCCAACTCATAGTGACACCACATGCTACCCAGTAGAACTATGCTTCATAGGATTTTCTTTGCTACAATCTTTATGGAAGCAGATCACCAGGTTCTTTTCTGTGGTACTGTTTGGGTTTGGTTAGTCGTTGAGCATAAACCATTTGCAACACCCAGAGACTTTTCCATAAAATAGAGATTATAATAACCCTTACTGTGGTAGTTAAAGTTGTATGTCAACTTGGTTGGGCCTGATTGAGTGGCTGGACAGCTGCTGGTAGTTATTCCCCATGATGAGACTGACAATCAATTCCATAGTGGGATCTACCACAAGCAGCTGAGTAGCTGCTTTAGGGATGTGGTCTGCTTCCCATACATAGGCAATAGCTTTGGGAACAGTCTCTAGTTCATGGCATGCTTGAACCCTGCATGTAGCCAAGTCATTATTCAGCAGCCTGCCATGCTCTGCTGACCTTGGAACTTACAATGGACTTGAATTAATGACCTGCCATGTTGTTTTGTAACATCGGGACTGTGCCATTTTATTTGTCGACCTTGGGCTTTTAAGCTTCAGCAGCCAGTAGCTACCTGAGTGAAGAGATGCCTCTAGCTTCAGTGGGCCAGGAGCAAGAGGCTGAGCTGAAGCCCAAGACTGAGGGGCTTTCACACAGCCCCTAGAGCCTGGCACTTGGAACTTGAACTTCTAGACTCCCAAACTATAAGAGAATAAACTCATGTTTGTTCAAGCCATCCCATTGGTGGTATATATGCTTGTCAGAGCAGCACTAGGTAACTAGAACATCTACTTCATAAAGTTATTGTAAGGATTAATGAGATAAAACATGGATAACATTCAGCACATAAAGATTTGATAACTCACTCACTGCCGGTGAGTTGGATCTGACTCCTAGTGACCCCTCCTTGGGTTTCTGAGGCAGTATCACTACAGGAGTAGATTGCCCAACCTTCTGTCCAAGGAGTGGCTGGTGGGTTTAAACTGCCAGCCTTCTGGTTAGCAGTGATATGCCTTAGGCACTATGCCACCAGAGCTCCTAAAGATTTGATAAGCATTTGCCATTATTATTAACCATTACCTGGGCACCTAGGATTTCATATATTCAGCCCTTCTCCCTCAAACTCCCTCCACCCCTCTGCAGCACTGTGGAAGTTAGGAGATCTCAGGGCTCTCTGCAGGTTTTGAAAGCCGCTATATAGATAGATGAATGTTTCCTAGACTTCCCTGAGAAAAGAGTCGTGTGAAGAGCTCATTAAATATCTAGGTGACTGATGGTGTAGTGCCTAAGGTATATGGCTGCTAACCAGAAGGTTGGTGGTTCAAACTTACCAGCCACTCCACAGAAGGAAGAGTGGGCAATCTACTTCCATAAAGATTTACCTGCCTTGAAAACCCAAAAGGGGTCACTATGAGTCGGAATCAACTCAATGGCAGTGAGTTTGGTTTTTTGTTGTTTATTTTTAAAGCTTCAGCCAGGGTGGTTGAGGTCCCAGGACTCTGTGCTTAGCAAGCACCCAGGTGTTTCTTATCTTTCAGCACTTGTAGGGGACACTGGAAGGTGATATTGAAAGCCCTTTCTGCTCTTATGTGGAAGGATTCCATCTCTTCTTTGGCCTCAGTCAAGAGCATAATGCACTCCCAGATAACCCCTATAGGCTCAGGGCAACGCAGACTCCACAGGGAAATGGCCTATGCCGGGCTCTAAGGCCTGCCCTCTGGAATGGCTCAGGCTTGCCTTCTAGCTGACCTCCTGGACTTTGGCCTCTCAGCTTGTCCTCTGAGCCCCAGCTGACTTTGCTGGCCTCCAGCATGTGCCTGCCCAGAACTAAAGTATCTGCCTGACCTCTCCCTGGCCTGCCCTGTTCTATTATTGCCAGCCTCCTGGTGGGCTAATTTCACGGGGAGATTGAATCAGAATGCATTAGAGTAAGAAATCTAAAGAGATGCTATTTTCTGCCTAATCTGTTTTCTCCCCATGGGTCAATTTGGCTGCACTTTTATTTTGAAAGAAAAGAACCTAGAAACAAATGAGCAAACACCGTATTACTGAGAACCATCTGCAGAAAATCCCACAGAGCTGCTCCAAGGTCAAAGCTATCTGTTCTGCTTCATACACAAAACAGCCGATAGTCAGGCAGAATGGGAAATCACAGAATCATAAGAAGTTTTGATAAAAGTAAACATCTTCTTTTGCAAAGGAATGTAAAAGTAAGAGTTCTCTCTATAACCAAAATCTTCAGACTAGGAACATTTGTGTATTTAACAGAAACAACAATGATCATGTTGAGCTGGCTGGGCTGGTCAGGAAAACTCAATAGCAGCCCCAAGATTCATTTCTGGCACTTTCCTTCTCTTTAATCTCAGATTTTCATTTTTTAAAAATGCCATCTGTTCCTTCTGCAACTTGCATGTCAAAGACAAATAATTTCAATTATTGAAATTTTGTTTTCTCTTTTTCTTTCCCTGCAGATTAGTTCCCTCTGTCTGCATAGGTAAAGGTGAGGGAGGGAGCCGAGAGATGTTTCTTTGTGAGTCTATGCAACTAACATCCATCAAGAAAGGATGAGCTCTGAGATGCCACACTACTATGAAATCCCCATAATGCACCTTGGGATTTGCTTTAGGTTGCTGATAGAGCATTCGGTGATGGTAGAAACGTTCTATAATCTGATTCTTCAATATAGTAACCACTAGCCTAGTATTGAGGAGCTCTGGTAGCGTAGTATCTAAGGCACTTGACTGCTAACCAGAAAGCTGGTGGTTCAAACTCACCAGCCACTCCTCGGAAGGAAGGTTGGGCAATCTACTTCTGTGTCTACCACCTCAGAAACCCAAGGAAGGGTCGCTATGAGTTGGGTCCGACTTGACGGTGCATAACAACAACAGCCTAATATTGAGCACATGAAATGTGGCTAGTGCAACTGAGGAACTGAATTGTTTATTTCATTGCATTTTAATTAATTTAGATCTTTCTAAATTTGCTTAGTGACATGTACAGTTTACATTGTGTTGTGTGTGTGCTGGAAGGAGATTTCAAAGGAGATAAGCACCCGACTTTGATGCTGTTCTGGTTCCCTAGAGATGCTCTGACAAGAATATACCACAAATGGGATGGCCTTAAACAAACAGGAGTTTATTCTTACAATTTGGAGGCATTAAGTCCAAGTTCAAAGTGCCAGGCTCTAGAGGCTGGGTGAAAGCCCCTCAACCTTGTGGTCTAGCTCTGCCTGCTGCTCCTGGCCCACTGGTGCTAGAGGCATTTCTTCACTCAGACAGCTGCTGGCTGCTGAGGCTGCGAAGCCCCCAAGGTTGACAAGTAAAAAGGCACAGTCCTGATATTACCAAACCACATGACAGGCCATTAACTTAAGTCCATTGTAAGTCCCAGGGTCGGCAGAGCATAGCAGACTGCTGAGCAACGACATGGCTACATGCAGGGTCCAAGCATGCCATAGGATAGAGACCATTCTCAAAGTTTCTCTTTATATACAGGAAGCAGACCACATCCCAAAGGCAGCTACTCAGCTGCTCGTGGTAGATCCCACTGTGGAGCTGATTGTGAGTCTTCTCATGGGGATTAACTACCACCAGCTGCCCAGCCACTCAACCAGGCCCAGCTAAGTTGACACACAAACCAAACTACCATAGACCCCCCCTCCTGTTCTTGGTCTTCTTTTGATGCACATCCCTCCTACAACCACCAACACTTGCCTGAGTATCTCAGAGGACAGTTTCCTCCAGCATAAGGCCATGTAACTTCTTTTATATGATTGTGGCTTCCAGCTACTGTTGTTGCATAGTTATGTGGGCTATCCTTCTCTAATGATACCCATAAATTCTATAAATCTAGTATTAAAAAATTAGGTCCATCTAGGATGCTTGCTCCAATCCAAAGCACTAAGCTTTGTTCAGAAGGAATGTGGGTCAAGTCTCAGCTCAGCTGGAAAGAGTGTCATGGAACCATTAGGAATGTAAACTGTGGCTGGAGGCGTGGCAGTGTGGTGGCACTGGTTCTGCTTTGCCAGTATCCCAGTCAATCCTGTATTATTCATAGGAATTATCTTATTAATAGGCTGGTTAGGCTTAAAGAAACAGCTTACAGGTAATAAATAGAAACATGAAAATCTGATACTAGTGTTAATATCCAAGACCAGAAGATCCTACCTGCTGCTGCTTAGGCAAGCTAATCAGGCTTGCAGTGCATCTGAGGCAGAAGAAAGTGAGTTAAGGAAGACAAAGCATAGAACTTTTGTAAAATTCTCAGTTGCCTGCCAAAAATAATATCTTCTCAAAAAGAGAAAAAACAAACCCTGGCTGTCTTAGTACTGAGAGAGGACCTGGAGGAGCACGCATCCCTACAATATATAGCTTGGCTACTGGACTGATGAGAAGTGGGTCACAGTAATGAAAAATGGTCGAGACTCTGCCTGTACCCCTGTGGTGCACTCCCTGAGGCCAGGAAGTCTGTCCCCAGTGCTTCTGAAAGGCTTGTAAGGCTTTGAACACAGTGTCCTCAACAAACACTTGTTACCTGATTACTGAATTTTAAATGTTCACGCATTTACATTTTTCAAGGAAATTTGGCAAAGAAAACCAAGTAACTATTTTTTGGTTTCTCTTTAGGTTACACTTTATTCTGCACAATTTTGAGCCAATACAGTAAGAATATATAATTACATATGGGTTAGTTTTAGCAACTTTACAGAAGATGAACTTCCTGCCACTGGTATTTATGTTCTGATGCAAAAGACATAAAAAGGAGGTGTTAGTGGAAGTTCACAGTTCTAGACATTTAAACCTCAATCCATATTTGATTTTTGCTTCACCCATTTCCATGTCTTCTCCCTTTCCTGTAAGAATCAGAAATGGGCAGAGAGTTGCCGCAGGCTGTTTCCGCTGAATGATGTTTACAATGGTTCTGGAAAATTCCTTTCCTTCAGAGCCTCTGGTTTTGTTGTTGTTCATTGTTGTGAGTCAATTCCAACTCATGGCAACCCCATGTGTGCAGAGTAGAACTGCTCTACAGGGTTTTCTAGGCTGTGACCTTTTGGAAGCAGATCGCCAGGCCTTACTTGCAAAGAGCTTCTCGGTGAGTTTGAATCGCCACCCTTGCCATTAATAGTAGAAAATATAACCATTTGTATTGCCTAGCAGTCAGAAGAATTACTGTCAGGGTCAGACCAAGACATGAGCCTCTGGGGCAATGTCTAGGACAAAAAGGGAAACAGATGCTCTTGATTTCCTGCCACTTGGCTCTTCACCCTCAAAAATTAAATGGCCCTTATCATGGACTGAATTGTGTCCCAAAAAATATCTGTCAACTTGGCTAGGCCACAATTCCCAGTACTGTGTGATTATCCTCCATATTGTGAATGTGTTGTAAATCTTAACCTCTGGTAGCATAGTACCTAAGGCACTTGACTGCTAACCAGAAGGCTGGTGGTTCAAACCCACCAGCCACTCCTTGGAAGGAAGATGGGGCAATCTACTTCCGTAGTGATACCACCTCGGAAACCCAAGGAGGGGTCACTATGAGTCGGGTCCAACTCAACGGCACATAACAACAACAACATAGTTAGTGAGGCAGGATTGTTGTTGTTGTTAGGTGCCACTGAGTCACTTCTAACTCATAGCAACCCTATGTAAAACAGAATGAACCTGCCAGTCATGTACTATCCTCACAGTCTCTACTATGCTTGAGCCCATTGTCACAGCCACTGTGTCAATCCATCTCATTGAGGGGCTTCCCCTTTTCTGCTGACCCTCTGCTTTACCGAGCATGACATCCTTCTCCAGGCATTGGTCCCTTCTGACAACGTGACCAAAGTAGGTGAGATGAAGTCTGGCAATTCTTGCTTCTAAGGAGCATTCCAGCTTTACTTCCAAAACAGATTTGTTTGTTCTTCTGGCAGTTCATGGTGTTTTCAATATTCTTTGTGAACACCACAATTCAAATCCATCAATTCTTCTGCAGTCTTCCTTGTTCATTGTCCAGCTCTCACATGCATATGAGGCTATTGAAAATATCTTGATTTGGATCAAACATGTTGCAGTCTTTAAAGTGACATTTTTATTCTTTAATACTTTAAAGAGGTCTTTTGCAGCAGATTTACTCACTGCAATACATCATCTGATTTTTTGATTGCTGCTTCCATGGGTATTGAATGTGGATCCAAGTAAAATGAAATCCCTGAGCACTTCAATCTTTTCTCCATTTATCATGTTGTTGCTTATTTGTCCAGCTGTGAGAATTTGTTTTCTTTATAGTGAGGTGTAATCCGTACTGAAGGCTGTAGGCTTTGATCTTCATCAGTAAGTGTTTCAAGTCTTCTTCCCTTTCAGGAAGCAAGATCGTGTCATCTGCATATGTAGATAGTTAATGAGTTTGTCAATAAGGCAGAATTAGGGTGGGATGCATCATCTTTACTTAAATCACCACCCTTACTCAGGTCCCAGCCTTTATCCTATGTAAGGGGAGTTTCCCTGGGGTGTGGCCTGCATCACCTTTTATCTTACAAGAGATAAAAGGAGAGAAAAGCAAGCAGAGAGGGAGGGACTTAACCACTATCAAGAAAGAAGAGCCAGGGATGGGGCTTGGTCTAGTTACCTAGTGCCCATCTGACAGGAATATATCACAAATGGGATGGCCTTAACAAACAGGAGTTTATTCTCTTACAGTTCAGGAGGCTAGAAGTCCAAGTTCAAAGTGCCAGGCTCTAGGGGCTGTGTGAAAGCCCTTTGACCTTGGGCTTCAGCTCTGCCTCTTGTTCCCAGCCCACTAAAGCCAGAGGCATCTCTTCACTCAGGCAGCTACTGGCTGCTGAGGTTAACAAGCCCAAGGTCGACAAATAAAATGGTACAGTCCCAATGTTACCAAACCACACAGCAGATCATTAATTGTAAGTCCCAAGGTTGGCAGAACATGGCAGGCTGCTGAACACAGTTACCTGCAGGGTCCAAGCCTGCCATAAGCTAGAGACCACTCCCAAAGCTGTTTCTTATATACAGGAAGCAGACCACATACCCAAAGGCAGCTACTTAGCTGCTCATAGTAGATTCCACCATGAAGTTGATTACTAGTCTTATCATAGAGAATACTACATCCAGCTGCCCAGACATTCAACCAGGCTCAGCCAAGTTGACCCACAAACTGAACTACCACAGGTGTGTTCTTTGGTCCAGCAGTCCCTATGCTGAGAACCTTCTAGACCTGGAAAAGATTGATGCCAAGACATATGGAGATCTCCAAGAATGCTGGGTCCACAAATGTTGAAAGGAGACAAAGGCTTCCCCACAGACGTGACAGAGACCAAGAGAGAAAGCCTTACCCTAGAGCTGGTGCCCTGAATTTGGACTTGTAGCCTCCTACACTGTCAGAGATTAAATTTCTGTTTATTAAGGTCACCTATTTATGGTTTGTCTATTATAGCAGCAAACTAGGACAATATTCCTTGAACAATGGCCATCTGCCAGGAGAAGCAGGACCAGCCTCAGGAAGTGTTATCTACTGGAATTTATTGCCTGCTTTCTTTCCTCCTCACCCCTTCTCACCCCTTAGTCTTTCAACCATCTCTCTAAACTTAAAAACTCTTTGTTTTCATTTTATTGTATGTATTTTTTTTCTTTTTTATCTTATAATGTTAATAATTCTGTTCCCTTTCTAGTTCTTAAGAATTCTGTTAACTTTACTTACTAACATGGTTTTAACATTCATCTCATGGCTCTTAATTTTTATTTTAATCATGCATAACTTTGTTTGTATTGCTTTTAATCTCCTATAGGATTTTAGCTATTTATCTTATTTTCAATTTCACCTAGTTGTATCTTTTCTTCTTAAGAACTCTTAACATACTTTTATTGGAATTGTAACTTTTCTCCCCATTTTCTCGATACAAAATTTCTTAAATTTTATTTTTGAATTTGAGGCCTTTTATTCCTCTTACCTTAAACCTAAGTTATTTTGTTTGTTGTTGTTGTTATGTGCCGTTGAGTCGCCCCGACTCATAGCGACCCCTCCTTGGGTTTCCGAGGCAGTATCACTACGGAAGTAAGATTGCCCAACCTATTTTAGCTATTTATTTTCTTTCTTTACTGATATTGAAACTTTAAACAAAATTACTTATTTTTTTTACCTTGTTCTTAAATCTTTTCTTATTTAAAATGCTTGGGGTTTAAGCCTATTTTAACCTTATGACCGTTCTGTTCTTTTTCCTTATTGTTTATCACCTTTCTGTCTACTTGTATCCCTTTATTTGTTTCGCAAATGGCCAGTAGAAGGCATGACCCCAGGAGTGTTAATAGTGGGGAAGCATGACGACAGAGAGATTGGACGTCATCTTCCTTCCAGCTGCTTCTGCAGCCTCCTGACTGTTCTCTTAATAGAGAGGCCAACCCAATAAGACAAAGGCTCTCTTCCAAACTGGCTGAAGAGAACCCCAGGTTAGTCCCTACCCTACCTCTCATCTTCCCAGGCACTAAATCTTATTGTACAGATGAAGCCTCTGGAAAAATAGGCCCACATACCTCACTCTTGCCTCTCTTGTGCTCTAAGGATCTTCAATGCCTTGAGTTGTACCTGAGGTTATGCTTCCTAAATCTACTGTGCTCTGCGAGGGGAGAATAGGATGCCATTCTGAGGGGATTCGAGTCCCAGAGAGTGGCTGTATGAACTCTCAGGAAACCTTAAGGGCATCTCTCTTCCCCAAAAGGGGATCTGCCAGATTATTGCATAACCCAACACTCCCCACTCCCACCCTGTTTCAGGAAAGGCTATCTTCCTTAGGTCTTTTTGATCAAGAGAGAAGCCATTCAAACTGCCCTTGCCTTTTGTTCCCTACTATCTGGTGGTGTAGTGCCTAAGGCATTTGACTGCTAACCAGAAGGCTGGCAGTTCAAACTCACCAGCCACTCCTTGGAAGGAAGATGGGGCAGTCTACTTCCAGAGCAATACTGCCTCAGAAGCCCAAGGAGCGGTCAGTATGAGTTGGATCCAACTCCACGGCAGTGAGTTTGGTTTTTGGTTTTATCTTAAGTGACCCTTAAGAATTCTCCTTTGGCTCTTTTACCAGTCCAATCTGCTTCTGCCAGTGGCTCCTGAGAAGCAAGTACATGCTGCTCCTCCCTAGTAAAGTCTACTGCCTATACCCAAGGACAAGGAGATGGGTCGGCCTGGGGATAGGTAATGCAGGAAACAGCACCACAAAAAGCACTAGACCAAAATAAAGCCTTGTCTTTCCTGCAGCACTTATTACTATCCTTCGCATGTCAGATGCTTCTTAAAATATGTTGTGTGGCAATGAACCCAGGTCTAATCCTTCTTTGCTGCATGGTACCACATCAGGGATGTTTCTTGGCCTCTGTTGTTGTTGTTATGTGCCGTGGAGTCGGACCTGACTCATAGCGACCCCTCCTTGGGTTTCTGAGGTGGTATCACTATGAAAGCAGATTGCCCAACCTTCCTTCTGAGGAGTGGCTGGTGGGTTTGAACCACCAGCCTTCTGGTTAGTAGTCAAGTGCCTCAGGCATTATGCTACCAGAGCTCCTTAAGCTTCTTCCAATCTTGAGTAAGCTCTCTGTGGTGCAGAGAGAGACCTACACCACCACAGCTCTAGGCACTGAGACAAAGGCTATACCTCCCAATTTCCTTGGCAGTGTTTTTTGCAGCAGTTCCTCCTCCACACTGAGGGGCTGTAGGTGTGGATGGAGGGGAAAGAGGATGTGGGTGCTGTTTTGCTTGCCTTGGCTGTAAGCCATTTAAGGTTGCTTCTCACTTAGGCAAAAATCTCCACATCAGTAAGCCTAGCCCAGGAGAGTACTATGTTGGGTTTGGTGGCCAAAGTGTGTAACAGTAGTGAATGTGGTATACTTGGTTTTGTCCTCTGTGCTTGTTCTCTCTACCAAGGGTCTCTGGGCTGGATTGGGAGTAAGGAAGGGAGGTTTGATAATGAGTAGCAGGAGAGGAGTAAAAGATCAAACATCTTGGAATCCTTGGAAAACCATCCAGCTTATATTCAGTGTTGGTGATGGTGCTTTAAAATGAGCATTCTCACATCACGCTGATGAGAGGCTAATTGGATAACTTTTCTGAAGGATAATATCATATTATGTAAGCAAGATCTTAAAAATATATTAACATCAAATTCAAAAACTATTTCCTAAAGAGAAAAAAATCATATTGGGGCAATCAAATTTTGGGTACAGGAAGTTTACTGCAGCATTATCTATAACACTAAAAAACAAAGACAGACTCAAAAAAACCTGAAACATTCAGATGATGGGCTGTTTTGCAATCATTATAGATCAAGTTTTCACTACTTATATTGCCATAAGAAGATGCTCTAGTATAATCCCTACCTTTTAAAAACAATTGAAATATACCATATTTCCTCATTTCTAAGATACTAACAATTTAAAGGAGGTTTGTCTGATATAGTGCTGAAAGATGAGCCCCTTAAGTTGGAAGGTCGACGAAACACAGAGTAGCCACAACAATGGACTCCAGCATACCAATGATCTTGAAGGTGGTGCAGGACCTGGCAAAGTTTCCTTCTGTTGTATATGTGGAGCCAGGGCCGCCTGGATGGTAACTAACAACAACAAACTATTGAAGGAGGCACAAGAGGCTTAACAAAAGTCTTGTAGGAAGAAATAATAATGGCACATTAAATATACATCAATGTAAAATACATCTCAATTTAAGAAATATTAGAAGTTCAAAAATACGTGCCTCAAAATCAAAGAAATATGGTGCATTGATGAGATTATTACTAATTTATATTTTATTCTTTCTACCTTCTTTGTGTTTTCCAAATCTTTAACAGTAAGTATCATTGGGCTGAAGAGAATGGCTAGATCTGTGTCTGATGCTTCCAGAGATGCAAAAGCAAGCGTCACTGCAGTTTCCCTGTCCCCTCTCACTCCTCCCAAGGAGGCTGAAGGAGGGACCAGATTGGTAAGTGTAGAAGAGGCACTTGAATTGCTCAGCCCCTGACACTGTCCAATCAGCCAAGAACACATCCTTTAGATGGCCCAGCTGTGGTAAAATTAGAGGAAAGGCCTTGTCTTGCAGGAGAAGATTGGAGTGGCTGCCCTTTTGGGGATTAAGTTTAATTCTGGGATTCAATAGTAGGAGGCCCACTTGCCTGCAGACATAAACTATATTTTCTAATATTAACTTTAACAGTGAATAGGTCATATTTCGTTTTCCAAGAACCAAATTTCTTGTCTTATTCCTCAGTTTAAAACCCAAGTGTGGAAGAGGGGTACTACTTACTGAACTCCCTCAAAACCTCCAACAAATGTGCTGAATTTTATAATCAGGAAAACAGTTACACCAAAGAGGACTAACAAAGCACATTCAAGATTCTTAGGGAATGATATTCCCAGCATGGAGAGCTCTGAATAGGTTCTGGGGAGGGGACTGGGAACAGGACATTTAGAACAGGATTCTTGGAAGACCAAAGAACAATCTGTAACCCCTAGGTCAAGACTACCCTTGTCTCTCCTCTCAGTACTCCAGTGTCTCGGCTACAAAATGCTGCTGAGAGAAGAGTTTGCTTTTCCTCATCTTGAAGCATCTCTTGGTTGCTAAGCAGATCCCTTGGGTAACTATGTGGGCATAAAACCTTTGCAGAACTGCCAGGAATCTGCTTCACCCAATTGTCAAAGTGAAAAATAAAATCATTCCTCTCACCTGTCACTACTTTGCACAAAGCTTCCATTATTGAATGGTGATGGCCCAGAATGTTATTCTCACCTACTTGCAGGAATATAAATGAGTTTTGCATATTTTACCCCCAAGAAAGTGGGAGGGAAGGAAGGAGTGTGGAATCTTTCAAACTGATACTCCTGAGAATCAATGATGGGGAGAAACAGGTAGAACAAACCAGCAGTGCCCTCTGCTCTTGGCAAATTGTGCTTCAGGCAGGTGAAGAGTTACCTGCTTTGGTAGACTTTCCTTAGGCTCAGAGCTGTCCACAAACCCTCTTGAACAACATCTCCACACTCAGAGGCTGACTTGTTCCAGTAGAGAGACAATTTTGTTGTCTTTCTAGCTCCACAGAGTTAATTTTTCCATCCAATGAAGTAGTGAAGTATAGCAATTTTATTTAGCTGCTTGTAACAGAAATTGACCACAGGATCTTACCCAAACTGGGAATCATCATCCTCACATTACAGCAAATCTAGGGACATGCAGTCCAGGAAATTTCAAGGAAATTGGTTTCTGTTTTCCTTCTATCCCTTTGTTAGACATAATCTTTCCCTCATAAGAAGCCTTGATAACACAGTGGTTAAAGCACTTGGCTGCTAACTGACAGGTCAGTGGCCACTCCAGGGGAGAAAGACGTGGCAATCTGCTTCCATAAACATTTACAACCCTGGAAACTCTACGGAGTAGTTCTACCCTGTCCTATGGCATTGCTACACATCAGAATCGACTCAACCGCAGTGGGTTGGGTTGGGTTGGGTTTGGTTTGGTTTGGGTTTGGTTTGGTAGCCGTCCTACTTCTGGGCACTGCATCTATGTTTTAGGCTGAAAGAAGGTGGAAGAGTAAAGAGTAAAGCATAAAAGGAAAAATGCAAACAATGAAGTCAACCAAGACTGCCTTTTTTCACAGAGCTTTCACAGAAATTTCAACTAGCAACTTCCATGTACATCTTATTGAAAAGGAAAGAGATGATTGGCCACTCCTATGTGCAAAAGAAAGACCTGAGGCACTACAAACAGTTAACACACTCTGCTGCTAACTGGAGTGTTGGAGGTTTGAGTCCACCAAAAGGCCCCTCAGAAGAAAGAACTGGTTATCTCCTTCCAAAAACATTATGGAGAACAGTTTCAGGCTAACACACATGGAGTCGCTATGATTTGAATCAAGTCAACCAGAGCTGTTACATTTAATATTCAAGGGAGGCTGCATATTGAATATTTTAGCTGGGTCCATTGTTGCCTCAAATAAAATGTGTTAATAAGGAAAAAGGAGAAAATGAATATTCAGTAGAAAACCAAATAATCACCCTATAGAATGCTGAAAAAAGAGCAGTAGATGATCAGATCTGAATTCTGGCTTAGTTACAGGAACCACAAATTTTCACTCTGTAAAGTAAATGTTTGAACCAGATAACCTTGGTTGTTCCTCGCAGATCTTAGATTATTTCAATGGTACAACCTCTTAAAATTACAAGAGAACTGAAAGGCAAGGAATACTGAGATATGGGGATCTTTGGATGAGTTGTTTGTTATTTGGCTTATCTACATTTCTGGTATTATAGAAACATAGCTGACACAAGAGTAGCTGTTGAAGGGGATATTGTTACAGCTGCACTGTTGTTGTTGTTGTTATTAGGTGCCACAAAGTTGGTTCCAACTCATAGTGATCCCATGTACAACAACTGAAGGAAATACTGCCCAGTCCTGCATCATCCTCACAATTGTTAATATGCTTGAGTCCATTGTTGCAGCCACAGTGTCAACCCATCTCATTGAGGGTCATCCTCTTTTTTATTGACTTTCTATTTTTCCAAGCATGATGTCCTTTTCTTGGGATTGGTACCTCCTGATAACATGTTCAAAGTACATGAGACAAAGTCTCCTCATCCTCACTTCTTAGGACCTTTCTGGATATACTTCTTCTAAGACAGATTTTTTCATTCTTCTGGCAGTCCATGGTATATTCAAAATTCTTTACCAACATCGTATTTTAAAGACATAAATTTTCCTTCAGTCTTCCTTAGTCATTGTCCAGCTTTCCCATGCATATGAGGCAGTTGCAAATACATGGCTTGGGCAGGTGCATAGTAGTCCTCAAAGTGATATCTTTGCTTTTTATCACTTTAAAAAGGTCTTTTGTAACAGATTTGTCCAATGCAATATGTCATTTGATTTATTAACTGCTGCTTCCGTGAATATTGATGGTAGATTGAACTAAAACAAAATCCTTGACAACTTCAATCTTTTCTATGTTTATCATTATGTTGCTTATTGCTCCAGTTGTAAGGATTTTTGTTTTCTTTATGTTGAGTTGTAATGCATGTTGAAGACTGTAGTCTTTGATCTTCATCAGGAAGTACTTCAAGTCTTCTTCACTTTCAACAACCAAGGTTGTGTCATCTGCATATCCCAAGTTGTTAATCATTCTTCCTCTAATCCTAATGTCACATTCTTCTTCATATAGTCCAGTTTCTCAGATTATTTGCTCAGCATACAGATTGAATAAATGTGATGATACGTTACAACTCTGATACACACCTTTTCTGATTTTAAACCTTATAATATCTCCTTGTTCTGTTTCAAGGACTGCCTCTTGATCTATGTGCATGTTTCTCATGAGCACAGTTAAGTGTTTTGGAATTCCCATTCTTTGAAATGTTATCCATAATTTGTTATGATTCACACAAATGCCTTTACATAGTCAATAAAATACAGATAAACATCTTTCTGGTATTCTCTGCTTTCAGCCAAGATCCATCTGACATTGGCAAGAACATCCCTCATTCATATCCTCTTCTGCACCTGGCTTAAATTTCTAGAAGTTCATTGTCAATGTACTGCTGCAGCCATTTTTGAATTATCTTCACCAAAATTTTACTTGCATGTGATGTTAATTATATTGTTCTATACTTTCCACATTCTGTTGGATCTTTTTTTTTTTTTTTTGGAAAGGGTACAAATATGGATTTCTTCCAGTTGGTTGGCCATCCTGGCCAGGTTGTTTCCCAAATTTTGTGGCATAGATGAGTGAGTGCTTCCAGCATTGCATTCATTTGTTGAAACAGCTCAGTCGGTATTCCATCAATTTCTGGAATTGTTTTTCACCAATCCCTTCAGGGAGGCCTGGACGTCTTCCTTCAATATCATTGGTTCTTGATCATATGCACCTCCTGCAATGGTTGAACATTGACAAATTCTTTTTGGTACAAGGACTTTGTGGATATTGCTTGTGTCATTCAATGTTTTTCCAATAAAACTGGAAAAACAAAACTCACCACTATTGAGTCAATTCTGACTCATACCAACACTCATTGGGTTTCCCAAGTCATAAGTCTTTACGGAAGTAAATTGTCCCATCTTCCTTCCATGAAGCGGCTGGTGGGTTTGAACCACCAATCTTTTGGTTAGCAGTCAAATGTCTGAGGCACTGCGTCACCAGAGCTCCTTATTTTGCCCATAGAATCTTTCAGTATTGCAACTCAAGACTTGAATTTCTTCCTCACTTCTTTCAGCTTGAGAAATGCCAAGCATGTTTTACTTTTGGTTTTCTAACACTAGGTCTTTTCACATTCCATATAATTCTTTACTCTGTCTTCTGGAGCCGCCCTCTGAAATCTGTTCAGCTCTTTCACTTTATCGTTTCTTCCATTTGCTTTAGCTACTCTCCATTCAAGGAAAAGCAAGTTTCAGAATTCCTTCTGACATTCATTTTGGTGTTTTCTCCTTTCCTGTCTTTTTAATGACCTTTTGATTTCTTCATGGATGATGTTCTTGATATCATCCCACAACTCATCTGATCTTCAGTCATTGGTGTTAAATGCATCAAATCTATTGACACACCCTCTAAATTAGCATTCCACTTGGCAGCTACACATAAGGGGAAAAAAATGTAAAATACAGAACCTGTTAGAGACAGTGTCTGTCTCCTTGGTTTGGATGAGCAAATGACATCACTGCTAAAATGTGTATACCCTGAACACCCATGAACAATATGGGAAATTCAAACCTTAGAATGCTGCTAAAGCTGAGAGTTTCAAGGCTGTCATAACTGTGCCTAGACTTGCAATGTCCACATTTAAGCAGATGAATCTCTCCTCTTTAAAATTATTTCTGCAATTTAGGAAAGTAGCCACTAGGTGCTATTAGATTGATTGTTGGTATACCTAGAATGTACTCCCAAATCTCAATAAGAGACCAGCAACTTCTGAGTTCCTTTTGATCTAGTGGAATATTCTCCAAATGCAGAAGGATTATCTCAGATGCTTATTAAAAATGCAGATTCCTGGGATTCACCTACAGAATCAAAATGTCTTGAGATGAGGCCAAGGAATTCTACATTTTAAAGAAACTCTTTAATGATTCTTATATGCACTATGCATCTGGAAAACCACTGAGATGGCTCATGTAGATATGTAAACAAATAAATGCAATAAAATATTATAGGTGTTACAATACATGTATATACAATGTTGAGTTAGACATCACTAGAGAGATGTCAGTTTTAACTGAGAGTGCCCAGAAAGGGTTTCTTTGAGCCTTGAACAATAAGAAGATAGATATTTTCTAGGTAGAGGAGGATGGGAGCACATCCTAGGCAAAAGAGAACAGTTAGCAAAGAAACAGAGATCTGAAGCTGACCTGAGGAGTTAAGAATAATAAAAGATCACTAGATCTTGAGCATATGGTAATGGAAGGGGAACCACAAAGGAGTAGGAAAGAGGAAGGAGGACATGGAGGGTAAGCACTTTCTCTATCCTGTGGTCAGTTGGATGCTATCAAGAGTATTTAGCAAGAGAGTGATATGATCAGATTGCATTTTAGAAAGGCCACTCTGAAGGCTAGTGCAGACAATAGATTGGAATAGGACAAGATGGGAGGCAGGAAGACGAGCTAAAGACTGTCCTAGCAGCCTGAGCTAGGTTCAAGCTAGGTATGTGGGTAGTGGCAATGAAAGCCTTCATCTTCTATCACCTTATTCCATGATCCTTCCGGGAATGCCACAATATTGCTCAAATACCATACCAACTTATTTTACAAATTAAAATGTATGGCGATGTTGGCTAACCCCCAAATATAAAGATGATACTTGTTTCCAAAAGCTTAAAAACAAAATTTAAAGTAATCTCATGACATAATCTGTGGCTCTTGGGTAAGTCAATTAACCTGTTGCTTCTCAACCAAGGGTATGATTGCTCAAGGTATTACAACAAGCCATGGAATAAAAAGATTGCATCTTCTAGGAGTATAAAATTTCTCTGATGATTTTGGGGGGTTATTTTATATTAGTTCAATGCAAACATATTATACTGTGGTTGCCAATTTGGATTCTGATGGCTCATTCTTCTTAGCTATCAGTCCATCTATAAAATGCAGAGATTGGGTTCCATTCCCTCTAAGATCTTTTCCTACTCTAATACGCAGTGATTCCCCCCTCCCCCTTTCTGGTTAATATACTCTTCTTTTCTCTTTAGATTTTAGAGCGAGGTCATTTTTTTCTATTTCTGTAAGGTCATCCTCCTTAATTCATATTCCTGCTGTTGGCAGCTTTTTGCCTAGTTCTCAGATCCTTTTTAGCTCAAGATGGGGCCTCTCACCCTCTTTTCCCTGCAGTTCTTGCTCAGCTAGCAGTTTCCCCCGCTCTCCGGGCATCTGTCTTGTCACCTTCCCCATACCTAATTGTAAAAAGGGCGGGTGGAGGAGGCAGTAAAGACAAAGTAGCCCTCTGTTCCAAGAAAGGAGACTTCCACCCTCCATTTGACTTTTCCCTCAATTACTGCTGGTTTGACATTTTCCCCTTCCTTCTGAGAAGTCCCTCCTGAACTCGCTCATTTGGAGTTTGAATTATTTTGCATTCAATGACTTTTCAGCTTTTGATTTAACATTTAACAACTTCGCCTGTCAGCCTCCCTTCCTTTTCCTCCAAAATGCTTTAAGAAAAGCTGAAAGGAGTTTTCCCCCACTTAAAGCATAACATTACTTAGGGTGGAATTTTGCTGAAACTTGAACAAAAATTTGACTGGTTTCATCAAGCAGAGGAGGCAGGGATATAAGCTTGATGTTGCTGAGTTCATAATCTGCACTTTCCAAACCTTTGACACAATTACACACACACACACACACACACACACCTACACAAGACTGTCTTTAAAACTGTATTTTTAATACAATCACACTGTATTTTTTGGTTGGAGATTAGATAGTTTTGTCATGGATAGAACACTGGTTTAAAACAGGAAACAAAATGTTGTTGTTGTTGTTGTTGTTGTTGTTAAGTGCCGTCGAGTCGTTTCCGACTCATAGCGACCCCATGCACAGCAGAACGAAACACTGTCCGATCCCGCACCAGCCCCACAATCCCTGCTATACTTGAGCCCATCATCACAGCCACAGTGTCAATCCATCTCGTTGAAGACCTCCCCCTCTTTCGACGACCCTCCACCCTACCAAGCATGACATCCTTCTCCAGGGAATGGTCCCTTCTTACAACATGACCAAACTAGGTGAGAGGAAGTCTGGCCATTCTTGCTTCCAAGGAGCATTCTGGCTGCACTTCCTCCAGGACAGATCTGTTAGTTCTTTTAGCAGTCCATGGTACTTTCAGCATTCTCCGCCAGCACCACAACTCAAAAGCATCAACTCTTCTTCGGTCTTCCTTATTCATTGTCCATCTCTCACATGCATAGCAGGCGAATGGAAATATCATGGCCTGAGCGCACCTTAGTCCTCAATGAGATATCCTTGCTCCTCAGCACTTGAAACAGTTCCTTCGCAGTTGACTTTCCCAGCATAGTGGCTAAAGCACTTGACTGCTAACCAGAAGGCTGGCGGTTCAAACCCACCAGCCACTCCTCAGAAGGAAGGTTGGGCAATCCTACTTCCGTAGTGATACTGCCTCGAAAACCCAAGGAGGGGTCGCTATGAGTCGGGGCGACTCGACGGCACATAACAACAACAACAAAATGTTAGAAACAAGTAAATTCATTTCTCAGTGGAGAAGCCACAGTGAGGTTTCTAGGAACCACTGAAGGACAACTCTTACTTAACATTTTTAAAATAAAATTTATAATAGAAGTACCCAGTAAAATCTCCAGTTTTGGTAAGTCTTTTCAGAAAACTAAATGCTTATCTGATCAGTTGAAACACGGAATAGTCTCTCAGGACAAGTAAATGGGTAAGATCCTTGAAAAGGACAAGTGTGAGAAAGTGTTCAGTTATATAGTTAGAAAGAAATAATTTAAATTAGACTTATAAAATGATAACATCTGCATTTTCTATTATGTCCCAGGAATGAAACTTAGGAATCTTTGTAAGTTCACAGAAGAAATCAGTCTGGTTCAATTACTAGTGTTAAAACTAGAGTAAATGGTTTTGTATGCTTGAGAAGGGTGTTGAAAATCAAAGTACATTTACAACACTGATATTGACAATAATAATGATAATAACAATAGGAGGAAGAGAAATGACTCTTTATTGTGCCTACTACTTATGTGCCAAGCACGGTCCTTTACACACATTTTACACTAAAGAAAGTGCATTAGAAATGGAAGCAATGATATGAAGAACCACTAAAATAATTATGACCAAGTGTCTGGATGGAGAGAAAATAGAGAAAAATCAGGACTTCTCACCATATAGAGACAAAAGGTATAGGCGTTATGATTAAAATTTGCAAAACCCTAAAAGGTTTTGGTAGCAGTTGTATCAAAAAATAATTAGAGGAATTGATTTAAAAACATGATAAAGCTACAGTAATTGAGGCTGTGTGGTATCAGCATAAAGACAGAGAAATTGACAATGCAGAGTAGAGAATCCACGCACTGATGGCCAATTGATTTTAAACAAAGGGGTCAAGGCATTTCAATTGGGAAAGATAACTCTTTTAAAAAAATCTTGTTAGAACAGTTGGATAGCTTCTACCTTTACCACACACCATATACAAAAGTTAACTCAGAGTGGATAATAGATCTAAATATAAGAGCTGAAACTATGAAATTTCTGGATGAAAACATTGTTGCTGTTGTTGTTGTTGTTAAGTGCCATCGAGTCAGACCTGACTCATAGCGACCCCTCCTTGGGTTTCCGAGGCAGTATCATTACGGAAGTAGATTGCCCCATCTTCTTTCCGAGGAGTGGCTGGTGGGTTTGAACCGCCAGCCTTCTGGTTAGCAGGCAAGTGCCTTAGCCACTATGCTACCAGAGCTCCCAGATGAAAACATAGGAGAAATTATTAGTGATTTTGGAGTATTAAATAAAACACAATATTAAAGAAAAACTCAATAAACTGAATTTCATAAAAAAAAACCCTTTGCTCTTTAAAGGTATTTTTATGAAAATAAAAAAGGAAGCCAGAGAGTGGGAAAACAATATTTGAAAAACACATATACAACAAAGAACTTGTGTCTAGAATATATAAAGAATAGGAGCTCTGGTGGCATAGTCCCTAAGGCATTTGACTGATAACCAGAAGGCTGGCAGTTCAAACCTATCAGCCACTCCTCGGAAGGAAGACTGAGCTATCTACTTGCATAGGAATACCGCCTTGGAAACCCAAAGGGGGTCGCTATGAGTCAGGACTGACTCAAGGGCACTGAGTGGTTATTTTCGTTTGGTTTTACAACTTAATAATAAGATGTCAAACAATCCAATTTTAAAAACAGACATTTCGAGTGAGATAAATCAATCACAGGCCAAATATTGTTAGAGCCCATTACTGTAAAAAGTCAAGGAAAGGTTTGCTTAGGGAAAGGAACTCACTTTGTAGGTTACTAGGGATGGGAGGGAAAGAGAGGGGAAATTTTGGGACTAGCTGGGGGCCACATGCTGAATTGGGTAAGGGAAGGAATGGTATGGAAAGAGTCTGTGACCAGCATGATAACATTGGGGAAAGGGAGGACACCAAATTTTGCGCATGAGATATAGATGACAGAGGCTAATACCAGTATATGCACAATACTGCATTATCACCAACACCAAACACCAGACTACAGATAAATATATAGACAACTGAGAAGATCAGATGGGGGTCGGTGCACAGGAATATACTCTAGACCAATGATAGATTCAACTGAGGATAATCTTGCACAGATACTGTTGTTGTTGTTGTTGTTTGCCATCAGTCGGCCCCGACTCATAGCGACCCCTCCTTGGGTTTCCGAGGCAGTATCACTACGGAAGTAGGAATGCCCAACCCTCCATACTAGTGATACAAAATAACCATAATCATTGCAGAAGCAACAGAAGACAGCAATGAAACAATCCTTCAGAGACAGCCAAACACCTTGGGAGAGAGAACTACCAGATCTGCCAACTCAGGACCATAGTATTGGGGGATACCAGGTTCAATTGGCACAACATAATACATAAAAATCTTGTTCCACAACCTACTTTGGTGAGTAGTGACTGAGGTCTTAAAAGCTATCGAGTGGCCATCTAAGATGCAGCTAATGGTCTACTCTCATCTGACGTGAAGAAGAATGAAGAAAACCAAGGGTATTTGGAAACAATCAGCACTAGGACGTGATGGACCTTGAGACAAGAAGAACCAGGTGGTGCCTGGCTACCACTGCCAACCACTATGGAAGGGGTCAAAACTGGAGACCCTGGATAAAGTGGGAAGAAAAACCTGGAACAAAATTAAAAAACACAATAATGAGTGGAATTACTGGTCAAATGGAGTCTGATGAAACCCCCCAAGACTATGGCCCTGGAATACACTTCGGACCTGGGATGAAACTCATTCCCAAGGGCTGGCTCTTAGTCCGACAGTAGTAAGACTTACATGCAGAACACCCAACCCAGGGTGAAGCACCCCTTGGAGCAATCAGCCATGGAGCACTGGAGAGGCAATGTTCATATGGAGGAAAAACTGGGCAGACAGGAGTGCATAACTAAGAAGGCCACAGGGATGGGGGGTGTCACTGGGAAGGGAGAGGAGGAAAGTGGGCTAGAGTTGGGGATGGTAATTGGGGAGTGAAACCAAATGTACACAAACTGTTGAATGTAAAACAAATTCTGCTCTGTAAATTTGCACCCAAAGCAGAATTTAAAAAAATAAATAAATAAAAAGAGAAGAAGATAACACGATTCATAAACAAAACAAGCTCAGCATAGAAAATTATATGAAACAAAGAAATCAACACCACAAAAAAGCACATAACAAAAATGACAGCAACAAATTCATATTTGCAGATAATTACATATCTGCCAAGGGACTTATCTTTAAAATTTATAGCTGAAGAGTGGATGACCAAACTATGGTACATACACGTAATGGAATACTATGCAGCACTAAAGAATAATGTAGAGTCTGCAAAACACCACATAATATGGATGAACATGGAGGACATTATGCTGAGTGAAGTAAGTCAATCACAGAAGGACAAATATAGTATTAGTTCATTGTTGTGGAGGGTCAAGGAAAGGTTTATATACAGAGGGAAACTTTCTTTGTTGGTTGCCAAGGGTGGGAGGGAAAGGAAGGGAATGCTGAAAAAAAAAAATGCATTGACCCATGTCATTTTAGTTTTGTGTATTTCACTGTACATAAATTATATTTCAATAAAATGCATTAAATAATAAAATAAAAAAGAAGAAGGAGAACTACATGGAGAGGACAGACTACACTGGAGCTCAGACAGCCCATGTGGAAGCTAAGGGATAAATTATGGATTTTGTAGCTTCTAATCAAGGCATGTTGAGCAAAGATGCCACGTGCTGTAGGATGTTAACTGCTCCCACATTTACCTCACCAGCTCTCACAAACACCCTTAAAATCGGCACCTCGATGCATAACTCAAAGGGGCAATATTCAGGTGGTTATATATGCTGCCATGCAGCCCTATGAACTTGCTCTCATTTGTTCATTCTTTATCCCCAGTTCTCATTCTACCTCTTCTACATCTTCCTGGTTGGCTTTGGTAGAGACTAAAAAATGGAATGCAATTAAGAGAACCCTCCAGCATTTCCCAAGATTTGGAAAGCTGTTAAAGAAAGCTCAAGCATGCTTTAGAAATACCTACATTACAAACTGGTGATGAAGAAAAGCAGGGACGTGTGGAAAGAATTAGTCCAAGAGACTAGTGGAGCACTAGTGAATCGCAGCCTCCATGACCACGACTAGAACTAGATGGTGCCCAGCTACTACTTACGACCACTGTGAAAGAGATCCCAATAGGAGATCCTGAATTGAGTAGGAGAAAAATTTGAAACAAAACTCAAAGTAATAAAAAAAAGACCAAGCTTACTGATTATAACCAAACCATAGCCACAAACTATGACTCTTAATCACCCTTCAAACCCAGAACTGAACTCATGCCCGAGGCTCAACTTTCAGCCAAATAATAGACAGGTTTATGAAGTGAACAATAACAATAGGAAGTGCACACTCCTTAGAACAATCAACATAAGAGGTCAAAAGGGCAGTGTTCACCCAGGGATAAACCTGAGAGGGCAGGAATGGATAGGGAAGACTTACAAAGAGAAAAGGTAACCACAGGGAGAAAGTGGGAAGAGTATCCTTACCTTGTGGGGATTGCAACCAATATCATGAAACAAAATGTGTATGAACTGTTGAATGGAAATCCAACTCACTTTGTAAACTTTCACCCAAATCATGATAAAAAGTTAAAAAATAAATAAAAACCAGACATTTCACCAAAGAAGATATGCCATCAAGTTGAATCCAACTTAGTGATCCCTCCTTGGGAGTCCAAGGCAGTATCACTACGGAAGTAGATTGCCCAACCTTCCTTCCAAGGTGTGGCTGGTGGGTTTGAACCACCAGCCTTCTGGTTAGCAGTCAAATGCCTTAGGCACTACACCACCAGAGCTCCTAAAGAAAATATAGGAATGGCAAATAAACACATGAAAATGTCATCAACATAATTAGTCATCTTGGAAATGCAAATTAAAACTACAATATGGTACCTCTAGACACCCACTGTTGTTGTTGTAAGAGGCCGTCAAATTGATTCTGACTTATAGCAGCTGTGTAAAACAGAACAAAAGGGCATCTGTTTATTGAAACATCTCAGTGTGTATTCCGTCAATTCCTGTTGTTGTTGTTGTTGTTAAGTGCCGTCGAGTCGTTTCCAACTCATAGCGACCCCATGCACAGCAGAACGAAACACTGCCCGATCCCGCACCAGCCCCACAATCCCTGCTATACTCGAGCCCATC
>NW_006921694.1:5413849-5428384 GCF_000298275.1 Orycteropus afer afer | reverse complement strand
CCTCTTTTTTGATGTGAAGATTTATCATTTTTCTTTGAGGTTACCCTGTGATTGATAGTTTTCTTCCCAAGTTTACAACAGTCTGATCTATCTTGTAGTTGTCTTGACTTCCCTACCATCTAGAAGTTCTGTAATGACACAGTTTTTCCCCTCTTTTTGGTTTGTAGTTGTCCTCATTTGTCAATTGATGACTCTGGTTCCCTGTTTACAATCTTGTAGTCTTATTTACTTGTATACTTCCATAGCTAGCTTGGTTTCTGGGTTCTGTCATCTTGTGTGTTAATGGTCAGTTGTTGTTGTCTGTTGTTGCTTCACTGTCCAAAGGGCTCCCTTTAGCATCTCTTATAAGGTTGGTCTGGTTTTAACAAATTCCCTTAATCTCTGCTTATCTAGAAATGTCCTAATTTCACCATCATATTGGAGGGACAATTTTGCTGGGTACATAAGTCTTGGTTGGAAATTTTTCCCTTTCAGGGTTTTATATATATCATCCCACTCTCTTCTCACCTGCATGGTTTCTGTCAAGAAATCCAAGCTTAGTCTTATTGGTTGCCCCCTGTTGGTAACTTTTTGTTTTTCCTGTGCTGCTCTCATGATTCTTTCTTTGTCTTTGGTTTTGGTAAGTTTGATGATGATATGTCTTGGCGATTTTCTTTTGGGTTCTATCCTGTTTGGGGCTCACTGGACTTCCTGAATGTATATATTCTGATATTTCATCAAACCAGGAAAATTCTCTTCCAACAAATCTTTGACAATTTTCTCAGGAGTTTTATTTGTCTCTTCCTATTGTGGAATTCCGATTACACATAGGTTACTCCTTTTGATGGAATAACCCACATGAACCTTAGACTTTCTTCATTTTGTTTTGCTCTTTTTCTGATTTATCCCTTTCCAAAGAAGTGTTCAGGTATTTGCCTTCAATCTCCTTAATTCTGTCTTCCATTGATTCATTTCTACTCCTTTGCCAATTCAATGTCTTATCTATTTCTGAAAATTTAGTATTAATCTTTTGGATTTCTGTGTGTAGATTTTGTATCATTTCTAATTTTTCATTTTTTTTTTTGTCATTTTGTTCTTGTATTGTCTTTTGAAATTGTTCTAGGGTTTTCTCTGTGTTTTCCTTTATCTGTCTCTCAGTTCATTGAACATACCTAAATATAATTCTTTTGAATTCCTTATTAGGGATTTCTAGTGCTGTGTCTTCCTCAGGGTTATGTTTTGGGTCTGTATCCAGGTCCTTTATTTCTCCTGCTTTATCTTGCTTCTTTGTGTGGACTGTGATGCTCTGTTGTCTCTGAGGCATTGTGACATTTTTGTGTTTATATTTAATTGGTGATTATATGTTGAAGTGACTTTCCCACAATTTTCATTTTCTTTGTTTTGTTTGTATAATATCTTTGCAAGCAGGGTACTGTGCTGTGCTCCTCTATTTACTAGTGGGCAGCATTTATACACTCACCACCTGTCTCCTTTCCTTTTGTCAGCCTCTTGTATGTCCCTGCTAACCTTGGCAGAGAGCCTATTCTTAGGTCCCTGGAATCTGAATGAGAATGCTATCACTTTAAAATCCAAAATGGTTGCCACTTATAAACATTCAAAATGGATGCACGCTCGATCACTTTAAATATTCAAAATGGCCTCTTCTTGTGAACATTCAAAATGGCTGCACCCTTGGTCACCTTAAATATCCAAAATGGCTGCCGCTTATAAACATTCAAAATAGTTGCACCCTCAGTCACTTTAAATATCCAAAATGGCTGCCACATGTAAACAATCAAAATGGCTGCACCCTCCAGACAATGGAAAGTCAACAGCTCAGGTTGTCTCCCACCTTGCTGTTTCCCTTCCTAGTCATAGGCCACCAGCGCAGTCATCCCTGCAGCCCCTGGTGACCAGGGCTGATCTTTAGGTCCCAACACCACTTGGAAATATTCAGGCTGTTGGTCCCATCAGAGTAGCTGACAGACCGCAGCTCCAACCATCTCTGGACTCACTGTTTTCCTTCAGGTTTTTCCACTAGTTGGTGCCTAATCCACTTCTGTATAGTTCCATTGAAAGCTCAGGGCTCCAGGATTATCTTCTGTATCTCTGTCAATCGGTTTTACTTTGTTGAAGAGGGTCTGTGTCACTTGTCTGCCTATTCCTCCATCTTACCAGAAGTCCTCCATTTCATTTTTGACAACTTCCAATTTTTCTAGATTCATACTTCATACATTCCATGTTCTGATTATTAATGGATGTTTGCAGCTGTTTCTCCTCAATTTGAATTGTGTCATGTTAGCACATGGAGGTCCTGAAAGACTTACTTTATCCATATCATTAAGGTTGGTTCTACTCTGATGAGGTGGCAACAACCTAGGTGACCATTAACAGAAGATGGATAAGCAAACTACAATACATACACACAATGGAATACTATGCAATGCTAAAGAATAATGTAGAATTGGCAAAACGCTGCATAACATGGATGAACTTGGAGGGCATTATGCTGAGTGAAATAAGTTAATCACAGAAGGACAAATATTGTATTAGTTTATTATTGTAAAAAGTCAAGGAAAGGTTTATATATGAAAGGAAACTTTGTTTGTTATCAGGGGTAAGAGGGGAGGGAAAGGAACCCTGCAAAAAAGAAAAGTGCATTGACCCATGTCACATTAATTTTGTGTATTTCACTGTACATAAATTATATTTCAATAAAATGTATTTAAAAAATAAAAGACAGATTTGTTCATTCTTCTGGCAATCCATACTATATTCAATACTCTTCTCCAACACCACAATTCAAATGCATTGATTCTTCTTTGGTGTTCTTTATTCACATGCAGCTGCACATGCAAAAGAGGCTACTGAAAACACTATGGCTTCTGTCAGGTGCAATTTAGTCTTCGAAGTGATATTTTTGCTCTTTAATAATTTAAAGAGAAATTTTGCAACAGATTTGCCCAATGTAATACATCCTTTGATTTCTTGACTGCTGATACCATGAGAATTGATTGTGGATCCAAGTAACATGAAACATAACAACTTCAATCTTTTCTCCATTTATCATGATGTTGCTTATTGGTCATGTTGTGAGGACTTTTGTTTCCTTTATGTTGAGATATAATCCATACTAAAGACTTTTTATCTTTTATCAGCTTCAAGTCTTCATCACAGGGACCCTGTGCACTCCTTCCATCTTTTTGTGTTGTTTCCTTCATTGTTCAAGTCTTCTTCATTTTCCAGCAACAAAGGTTGTGTCATCTGCATATCACATGTTAATGAGTCTTCCTCCAATCTTGATGCCACATTCTTCTTCTTATAGTCAGCTTCTCAGATTATTTGCTCAGCACACAGATTGAATTTCTGATTTTAAACCAAGAAGTATTCTTTTGTTCTCTTCTAACGACTGTCTCTTGGTCTATATTCAGGTTCCTCATGAGCACAAGTAAATGTTCCAGAATTTCCATTCTTTACAATGTTATCCATAATTTCTTATGATCCACACAGTTGAATGTCTTTGCATAGTCAGTAAAACACAGGTAAACATCTTTCTGGCGTTTGTTTTCAGCCAAGATCTATCAGACATCAGCAATGGTATCCCTTGTTCCACATCCTCTTCTGAATCTGGCTTGAATTTCTGGCAGTTTCCTGATGATGTGCTGTTGCAATCTTTTTTTAATTATCTTCAGCAAAATTTAACTTGCCTGCGATAATAAAGATATTTTTAGATAATTTTTCTCATTTTGTTGGATCACCTTTCTTTGAAATGGGAACAAATATGGATATCTTCAAGTTGGTTGGACAGGTAGCTCTCTTCCAAATTTCTTGGCAAAAATTAGTGAGTGCTTCCAGCATTGCATCCATTTGTTGAAACATCTTAATGGGTATTCTGTCAATTCCTGAACTGCTGTTTTTCACCAATTCTTTCAGTGCTGCTTGGACTTCTTCCTTCAATACCATTGGTTCTTGATCACAAGAATCTGCTGAAATGGTTGAACATCAACTAATTCATTTTGGTACAGGAATGCTTTGTACTCCTTCCATCTTCTTGTGATGCTTCCTTCATTGTTCAACATTCTGTCCATGGAATCCTTCAATACTGCAACTCAAGACTTGACTTTTTTTCTTCAGTTCTTTTATCTTGAGAAATGCCAAGAGTGTTCTTTGTTTTAGTTTTCCAACTCTAGGTCTTTGCACATTGCTTGGTGATAATAATTATATTTTACTTTGTCTTCTTGAGCTGCCCTTTGAAATCTTCTATGCAGCTCTTTTATTTCTTCATTTCTTCCATTCACTTTGGATACTCACTGTTCAAGAGCAAGTCTCTTCTAACATCCATTTTGGTCTTCTCTTCCTTTCCTGTCTTCTTAATGACCTTTTGCTTTCTTCATGTATGATGTTCTTGATGTCTCCCCACAACCTGTTTTGTCTGCAGTCATTGGTGTTCAATGGGTCAAATCCATTCTTCAGATAGTCTCTAAGTTCAGGTGGGACATACTGAAGGTCATATCTTGGCTGTCATGGACTTGTTTTAATTTTCTTCAGTTTCAACTTAAACTTGCATATGAGTAATTGATGGGCTATTCCACAGTCATCTCTTGGCCTTGTTCTGACTGATGATATTGATCTTCTCTATCATCTCTTTCCGTACATGTAGTTGATGTGATTCCTGTGTATTCCATTTGGTGAGGTCCACATGTACAGTCACCATTTATCTTGTTGATAAAAGGTATGTGCAATGAATGACTCATTGATTGGTCTTGCAAAAGTCTATTGTGAGATCTCCATCATCATTTGTATTATCACCAAAGCCATATTTCCCAACTACGAAAACTGCTTCTTTGTTTCTAATTTTTGCATTCCAATCACCAGTAACTATCAGTGCATCTTGATAATGTTTGGTCAATTTCTGACTTTCAGAAGTTGGTAAAAATCTTCAGTTTCATCTTTAGCTTTAGTGTTGGTGCATAAGTTTTAATAATATTGTTATTAATACTATTTAGTATTGGTGCATAAGTTTTCATAATAGTAGTATTAACTGATCTTCTTGTAGGTGTATGGGTATTATCCTATCATGACAGCATTATATTTCCAGATAGATCTTGAAATGTTCCTTGTGATGATGAATGCTATATCATTCCTCTTCAATTTGTCATTCCTGGCATAGTAGAACATATGATTGTCTGAGTCAAAATGGCCAATACTAGTCCATTTCAGCTCATTAATGCCTAGGATATTGATCTTCATGTGTTTCATTTCATTATTAACAACTTCTAATTTCCCTAGATTTGTACTTTGTACATTCCACATTCCAGTTATTAATGGATGTTTACACCTGTTTCTTCCCAATCTGAGTCATGCCAAAATGGCCAACTATAGGACCATGTTAAAATCAATATGTATAATGTTGGGGCCATCATATTATAATTGTTTCTTGCAGCCCTTCCCATTCCTTATATCTTGCATGACAAGCAAGGAGTCTGTTTGCTTTTGTTTCTCAAAAAAATAAAATGAAATGAAATAAAGCCTGTGGATATATTGACACCTTTTCTGGAGAAGCAGCCTGTGACTCTGTCTTCTCCACATATACTGTCAGTGGGAGGCTTGAGCTGGGCTCCTGTCTGCAATCTTCTTGATCTGGAAGCCTCACCAATAAATTCTGGACACCCTCTAGAGCATTTTATGTTTAGAAATAAAATACTAGAAGCTTATTTTCTCAGCATCTCTGATGAGAAATGTTGTTGTTGTTGTTGTTATGTGCCATTGAGTCAGACCCGACTCATAGCGAACCTTCCTTGGGTTTCTGAGGCAGTA
Organism: Orycteropus afer afer; assembly: GCF_000298275.1. NCBI lineage: Eukaryota > Metazoa > Chordata > Mammalia > Tubulidentata > Orycteropodidae > Orycteropus > Orycteropus afer. Next base: position 5,422,588 of record NW_006921694.1, on the reverse strand, counting down.
TCACTATGGAAGTAGATTGCCCAACCTTCCTTCTGAGGAGTGGCTGAAGAGAAATAGCTGGACTTATAACAGCTCTTCAATTAAAATAGTTATCAGCTCTCTGATAAGTTCAGCATGTTGTTGTTATGTGCCATTGAGTTGGACCCGGCTCATAGTGACCCCTCCTTGGGTTTCCGAGGCAGTATCGCTACGGAAGTAGATTGCCCCATCTTTCTTCTGAGGAGTGGCTGATGGGTTTGAACTGCCAGCCTTCTGGTTAGCAGTCAAGTGCCTTAGGCACAATGCTACCAGAGCTCCTAAGGTAGGCATATGAGCAAGGAAAACAAATTAACAGTACAAAGGCCTTCTCCACGCAGGAAATGATAACTCCAAGCATACAGGTGAGGTGGTTACCTTACCCAAAAATAAAACCTGTTCAATTCTGACTCAAAGCAACTCTATAGGACAGAGTAGACTCCCCCATAGGATTTCCAGTGCTGTAATCTTTACTGAAGCAGACTGCCACATCTTCCTACCACAGAGCAATTGGTGCACTCAAACCACCAACCTTTTTGGTTAGCAGCTGAGCACTTAACCACTACACCACCAGGACTCCTTCCAAAAAACCAAACTCACTGCCATCGAGTTGGATCTGACTCACACCGACCCTTCCTTGGGTTTCTGAAGCAGTATCACTACGGAAGTAGATTGCAACCTTCTTTCCAAGGATGGCTGGTGAATTTGAACCACCAGCCCTCTGGTTAGCAGTCACATGTCATTCTCAATATGTGGTCTACTGACTAGTAGCATAGGCATCACCAGGGAACTTGTTAGAAATGCAACTTCTTAGGCCTCCACACCTAGAGGATCAGAAACTCCAGAGGTAGGTTTAGCAATCCGTGTTTTGAGAAACTCTCCAGGTAATTCTGATGTGCTCAAGTTTAAAAACCACTGTCCTAAGGGATCTTCAGCATAAAGTATAGACTGTCTTCCATGCTCTTAGAGGTACACAGCTCTGTGTGCTTAAATGGATAATGTTCTATATTTTCTATAGGAGCCATCTGTCCACATGATCAGCGAATGAACATCTCAATGTAGTTCTGTCCCCAGAGCCTCAGCTCAGATTTCTAAGCACCTGTTGGGGAGCTCTGGTAGCATAGTGCCTAAGGTGCTTGACTGCTAACCAGAAGGCTGGTGGTTCAAACCCACCAGCCACTCCTCGGAAGGAAGGTTGGGCAATCCTACTTCCGTAGTGATACTGCCTCGGAAACCCAAGGAGGGGTCGCTATGAGTCGGGGCCGACTCAACAGCACATAACAGCACAGCAACAGCATTGGGAACTTTCCACATGGAGGCCCTCTTGAGACCTCAGACTCAGTGTTTCTCCTCCCCCAACCACTGCCAATTCCTGTGGAGATGAATAGCATTACCATCTCTGAAGCTAGAAACCTTTGCATTCTCTTCAAATCCTCCCTCATTCTCACCCTTCACATATAATCCCCATGTCCTATTGATTCAAACCTCCAATATTGCTGCCTTTCCATGTGTAAAAGCTTGCTAGGTGTTCTGCTTTTTCATAAGAAGTTTACATATGTTATCTCTAATCCACAAACAATGAATAGGAGGTTTGTTGTAGTTGTTAGGTGCCATAGAGGCTGCTCCAACTGATAGCGACCCTATACACAACAGAACAGAACACTGCTTGGTCCTGTCCCAGCAGCACAATCCTTGCTGTACCTTAGCCCATCGTTGTAGCCACTGTGTCAATCCACCTCATTGAGGGCCTTCCCTTTTTTGCGGACCCTCCACTTTACCAAGCATAATATCCTTCTCCAGGGAATGGTCCCTTCTGACAACATGACCAAAGTAGGTGAGATGAAGTCTGGCCATTCTCACTTCCAATGAGCATTCTTGCTGCACTTCTGCCAGGACAGATTTGTTAGTTCTTTTAGCAGTCCATGGTACTTTCAATACTCTTCACCAATACCACAACTCAAAAGCATCAATTTTTCTTTGGTCTTCCTTATTTATTGTCCAGCTTTCACATGCACAGGAGGCAACTTAAAATACCACGACTTGAGTTAGGCACTCCTGAGTCTTCAAAGAGACATCTTTGCTCTTCAGAACTTTAAAGAAGTCTTTTGCAGCAGATATGCCCAGTGCAATATGTCGTCTGATGTCTTGACTGCTGCTTCCGTTGGTATTGATTGTGGAACCAAGTAATATGAAATCTTTGACAACTTCAATGTTTTCTCCATTTATCATGATGTGACTTATTGGTCCAGTTGTGAGGATTTTTGTTTTCTTTATTTTGAGGTGTAATCCATAGTGCAGACTGTAGTCTTCAATCTTCATCAGTAACTGCTTCAAGTCATCCTCACTTTCAGCAAACAAAGTTGTATCCTCTCCATATTGCAGGTTATTAATGAGTCTTCCTCATTCATCCACATTCTTCTTCATATAATCCAGTTTCTCAGGTTATTTGCTCAGCATACAAAATGAATCATTATGGTAAAATGATACAACCCTGACACACTCCTTTCTTGATTTTAAACCATCAGAATCCTTGTTCCAATTGAACGACAGCCTCCTGTTCTATGTACAGGTTCCTCATGAGTACAATTAACTGTTCTGGAATTCCCATTCTTCTCAATTTTATCCATAATTTGTTATGATCCACACAATCAAATGTTTTTGCATAATCAATAAAACATAAGTAAACATCTTTCTGTTAGTCTTTGCTTTCAGCCACGATCCATCTGACATCTGCAATAATATCCCTCATTCCACCTCCTCTTCTGAATCCAGCTTGCATTTCTAGAAGTTCTCTGTCAATATACTGCTGCAACTGTTTTTGAATTATCTTCACTAAGATTTTACTTGCATTTGATATTAATGATATTGTTTGATAATTTCCACATTCTGTGGGATCACCTTTCTTTAGAATGGATACAAATATGGGTCTCTTCCTGTTAGTTGGTCAGGTAGCTGTCTTCCAAATCTCTTGGCATAGTCAAGTGAGTGACTCCAGCACAGCATCCATTTGTTGAAGCATTTCAATGGGTATTCTGTCAACTCCTGGAGCCTTGTTTGTCGCCAATTCCTTCAGCACAGCCTTGACTTCTTCTTTGAATACCATTGGTTCTTGATCATATGCCACCTCCTGAAATGGATGAACATCGACCAATTATTTTTGGTGCAGTGACCCTGTGTATTCCTTCTGTTTTCCCTTAATACTTCCTGCATCATTCACTGTTTTGTCCATAGAACCTTTCAATATTGCAATTTGAGGCTTAATTTTTTTCTTCAGTTCTTTCAGCTTGAGAAATGCCAAGTGTGTTCTTCCCTTTTGGTTTTCCAACTCCAGGTCTTTGAGCATTTCATTATAATCATTGGCTTTATCTTCTCAAACTGCTCTTTGAAATCTTCTGTTCAGCTCTTTTATCTTATCATTTCTTCCTTTGCTTTACTACTGTCCATTCAAGGGCAAGTTTCAGAGTCTCTTATGACATGCATTTTGGTCTTTTCTTTGTTTCCTATCTTTTTAATGACCTCTTGCTTTCTTTGTGTACAATGTTCTTAATGTCACTCCACAATTCCTTTGGTTTCAGTCACTGGTATTCAATGCATCAAATCTATTCTTTAGATGGTCTCTAAATTCAGGAAGGATATATTCAAGGTCATATTTTGGCTCTTGTGTACTTCTTTTAATTGTCTTCAACTTCAGCTTAAACTTGCATATGAGCAGTTGATGGTTTATTCCATAGCCAGCTCCTGACCTTATTTTGGCTGAAGATATTGAGCTTTTCCACTGCTTCTTGCCACAGATGTAGTCAATCTGATTCCTGTGAACTCCATCTGATGAAGCCCACATGTATAGCCACCATTTGTATTGTTGAAAAAAGGTATTTGCAGTGAATAATTTGATGGTCTTATAAAATTCTATCTTCTGATCTCCAGCATCATTTCTATCACCAAGGCCATATTTTCCAGCCACTGGTGACTCCTCTTTGTTTCCAACTTTTGCATTCTAGTCACCAGTGATAATCAACATATCTTGATTGCACGTTCGGTCAATTTCAGGCTGCAGAAGTTGGTAGAAATCTTCAATTCCCTCATCTTTGGCTTTGGTGGTTGGTGCATAAATTTGAATAATAGTCATATTAACGGGTCTTCCTTGTAGGCATATGAATATATCCTATCACTGACAGCACTGTGCCTCAGGGTAGATTATGAAACATTTTTTGTGAAAGAATGCCACACCAGTCCTCTTCAATTTGTCATTCCCAGCGTAGTAGATCATATGATTGTCTGATTCAAAATGGCCAAAACCTGTCTATTTCAGTTCACTGATGCCTAGGATATTGATCTTTATGTTTTCCATTTCATTTTTAACAACTTCCAATTTTCCTAGATACATACTTCATACATTCCATGTTCCAATTATTAATGGATGTTTGCAGTGGTGTCTTCTCATTTTGAGTCATGCCACATCAACAATTGGAGGTCCCAAACACTTTATTCCATCCATATCATTGAGGTCATTTCTACTCTGAGGAGGCAGCTCTTTCCCAGTCGTATTTTGAGTGCCTTCCAATCTGAGGGTCTCATCTTCCAGCACTGTATCAGACAATGTTTCAGGGCTATTCATAAAGTTTTCCAGTAATGTATCAGTGTTCCACTGCTATTCATAAGGTTTTCACTGGCCACTTCTTCAGAGTCTTTCTTAGTCTGGAAGTTGTGCTGAAACCTGTCCACCATGGATAATCCTGCTGACATTTTAACACCAGTGACATAGCCTCTAGCCTCATAGCAACACACAAGGCACCACAGGACGACAAGCTGACATGCCAGTTCATCTCCCTTAGCTGTTTCACACCACTCTACTCACTTCCTGACCTCCCTTAAAGCTGCTGCAAACACCCCACACTTGGTTCCTTCCAGGCCTCCCTTAAAGCTGCTCTAGAATGCCCCCACACCTGGGTCACCTTCGGGTTGCCCTTAAAGCTGCTCCAAGACATCCCACACCTGGGTCACCTTCCGGGCCACCTGAGCCACAGCCAGACCATAATAGACATGTTAAAAAAAACTGAGAAATAAACCTGTGGTGTATGCTACTGAGCATTCCAGAGTTTTATTACTGATTTGGCTACTTCATGCTGCTCTAACAGAAAATACCACAGGTGGAATGGCTTTAACAAACAGGACTTTATTCTCTTATAGTTTTGGGGGCTAGGAGTTTGCATTCAAAGTGCCAAGCTTTAGGGACTGGGTGAAAGGCCCTCAACCTTGGGCTTCAGCTCTACCTCTTGCTCCTGGCCCACTGTAGCTAGAGGTGTCTCTTCACTCAGGCAGCTGCTGGCTGCTGAGGATAACAAGCCCAAGTTCAACAAATAAAATGGCACAGTCCCAACATTACCAAACAACATAGAAGACTACTAGCTCAAGTCCAGAGACAGTCCCAAGATCTACAGGGCATGGCAGGCTGCTAAATGAAGACTTGGGTACATGCAGGGTTCAAACATGCCAAAAGCTAGAGACCTTCCTCAAAGTTGCTTCTTATATACTGGAAATGAACCACATCCTTAAAACAGCTACTCAGCTGCTCCAGTAGATTCCACCATGGACTTGATAACCAATCTCACCATAGGAAATACTACATCCAGCTGTCCAGCCATGCAACACCAGGCCCAGCCAAGCTGACACATAACCTTAACTACCACAATTCCACCCCTTGTCAACTTGGCACCTGTACAGGTCTTCATTGGGTGGCACATGAATAGATCTCCTTCCTTGGGTGGCTCCAGTCCCCTAGTTTATTAGAGTGAGGACTTCACCCCCTTGGCCTGGCAGGCCTCATTCCTCTACCTCTTGGACATAGCAGCCATGCCCCTCACTTTTAGGGAGCAGCTATGGTCCCATCTCATTGCCCCATATGAACGAGCAGCCTCACACTCCAGAACCAAGTTGGTGAAGGTCTGACTCTTTGAAACTAGGAGGTTGTGGTGATTCCACCCCCAAAGGCCATGATCCTACACTTTGAGGCTGAGGCAGTTCTGCTTCTAGTTTCCTTGGTCTCTCTGCTTCTACCAATGAATGCCTAAGGGCAACCCACTCTGCCAGGAATCTTCCTGCTCAGAAGACTCAGCTTTTTAGTTCTGTGGGCTGGTAAGGCTGTTGCTGTCTCATGCTGGTCTCTCAGCACTGTTGTTGCCATCTTTCACATTGGGGTCTCTCTGCCAGAGTCTCAGGTCAAGGATGCACTCCATCCCTGTTTCCACATTTTAGGTATCTGTCAGAGCAGCATCCCACTCTCTTAATACCGTATTCTGATTATGGATATGGATTCACCTTCCCTGCATGCAATGCTTCTCCTAAAACTACCATCTGTGGAGTTACCGAATGCCCTATCCACCATTGTGGTATCTAACACAGCATTACTTCAAATCAAGGGACTCATTTCACAGCAAATGAAGTGCAGCAGTGGGCTTATGCTCATGGAATTCAGTAGTCTTACCATGTTCCCTGGGAGCTCTGGTAGCATAGTGCCTAAGGCACTTTACTGCTAACCAGAAGGCTGATGGTTCAAACCCACCAGCCACTCCTTGGAAGGAAAAGGGGGCAATCTACTTCCATAGTGATACTGCCTCAGAAACCCAAAGAGGAGTTGCTATGAGTCGGGTCCAACTCAACGGCACATAACAGCAACAACAACAACACCATGTTCCCCATCATCCTGAAGCAGCTGGCTTAATATAATTGTGTAATGGCTCACTAAAAACACAATTACAGCACCAGCTAGGTGGCAATACCTTGAAGGGTTGGGGCAATGTTCTCCAGGAAGCTGTATGTGCTCTAAACCAGGGTCCAATATATGGTGCTCTTTCTCCAATAGCCTGGATTCACATGTCCAAGAACCAAAGGGTAGAAATGGAAATGGTACAATTCACTATTACCCCTGGTGACCTGCTCAAAAATTTTTTGCTTCCTGTTTATGTTACCTTATGTTCTGCCGGTCTGGAGGTCTTAGTCCCAAAGGGAAGAACACTCCCACCTGGAGACACAATACTGATTGCACTGAACTGGAAGTTAAGAATGCCAACCAGCCATTTTGGCTTCCTCATGCCTTTGGACCAACAGACAAAGAAGGGAGATACTGTCTGGTGTGATAGATCATGATTACCAAGGGGTAATTGGATTGACATTACATAATGGAAGTAAAGAAGAATATGTCTGGGATACAGGAGATTCTTTATGATGTCTCTTAGTACTACCATGCCCTGTGATTAAAGTCAATGGAAAACTACAGCAACCCAATTCTGATATGACTATTAATGGCCCAGACCCTTCAGGAAGGTTTGGGCTACCTTACCAGGCAAAGAACCACAACCAGCTGATGTGCTTGCTGAGGGCAACCCACTCTGCCAGGAATCTTCTTGGTTAGCAGTCAAATGCCTTAACCACTACACCACAGAATGGGTGGTGAAAGAAGGTGGTTCTGAATACCAGCTACAACCACTTGATCAATTGCAGAAATGAAGACTGTGATTGTTATATTTCTTCACTGAATGTGTACATCAAATATTTTTGTTTCCTTCTGTTATTAACTATGAAATGTAAATAGGGTTAATGCATTTTAGTTGTACACGTGTTAGTGTGTCATGTTACATGCAAATATGACTTTATAATTGTCCTAGTTGAGAGATAATATGTGGTTGAGGATTCTATACAAGTGCCAAGTTGACAAGAAGTGGACTGTGGCAGTTGGGATTGTATGTCAACTTGTCTGGACCACAATTTTCAGTGGTCTAGGCAGTTGTGATGTGGTTGTTCCCATGATGTATATGCTTTGAGTGGCCAATCCATTGAAGGGGAGATCCCCTGGGGGTGTGGCCTGCTTCTAATATGTATGTATGGACAACCTGGGAAAATTAGAGATTTCTGTGGCTCTGGATCCTGATGTATTGCCTACAACTGTCCATGAGCAAACAATCCACCATTCTGCCTGGTGATCTTGGATTCATCATCCACCAAAGTCAACAGCCAGTATACTGCCTGCCAGCCTTGAGCTCATCAGCCCCTGCAGCTGTGTGAATTGGGAAAAGCCTCCAGCTTGATATTTGATCCAGGAATTTGGGATTTGCTAGCCCCTACAACTGTGAATCATTTTCCTAATAAAAATTTCTCTCTCTCTCTCTCTCTAAGGTTTACTGGTTGTGCTTCTCTAGAGAACCCAGCCTAACACAATTACTGAAGCATAACCTGCCCTATCCTAACTAAAGAAGCAGAGTATTTTTATTTTCTTTTTAATCTACTTTAAGTGAAAGCAATTAGCCTCTTGTCTGGATCACTGACATCAAAAACAGCAGAACTGGACAAACAGAGTGACTGTGTCCTATATTTTCAGAAGGTGCTTGACCTGGCTATGCTCTTGGCCTTTCTTTGGGTCAAGTGACTAGACAGTATCCAAGTCCAGCCAGATCACAGTATAAATAAGTAAACTATCCACTAACCACTGCTATATCCAGAGCTGAGCAGTGCCATGTGTGAGAATATCTCACAAAGGGAAGGGTAGAGGAGTGGAGAGCTGTGTCTGTACTCCTTATTTCCAATATGTTCTTGGTTGAGTAGCCTCAGTGTCAAGAGCTCAGTGCAAGGTGGTTTAAGCAGGTGGTTCAAGTTTAGGAAGTTAGGAAGAATGTGTTGAGATAATATACCTTGGAAAGGTCAGACTCAGAATGCTCAGCAAGACTGAAAGTC
>NW_006921694.1:5381896-5413699 GCF_000298275.1 Orycteropus afer afer | reverse complement strand
GTATACAGACTAAGATTAAACTCAGAATAGGGTGAAAAACTTTTCCAGGATTGAAGACCGTCAGAGTGCCTACTTTTGCTTTTAACTTTAGGTCCCCAGACACACTGACCTCCTTCACACTTTCCTACAGTTGCTAAACTAGGATCACCTACAACAATGTAAGATTTGTTCCCAAAGGTCAACTCTAATGACACGGCCTCCACAAAGCTTTTCTTCATTCTCAAGTCAACTTTTTTCTCATCCAGAAAAGCTGCTAGGCATTGTGCCAGATTGATTTAATTCTATATCCAATTGTTTGCAGCGATATACTTGAGTAACCACAACATTTATCATAATGCAGCAAGAACATCCCACACATCCTCTCTTATTTTTTAAACCTATCATTGATTGACCAAAGCCAATTTAATATACAATTTCAAATAAAGCATGACATTAGCTTTAAGCTTAGCTGCTAAGTGGTAACCTCAACACAATTTCAAAACCCAAAAGTCATAATTAACCTACTTGACTCAATGAAAATTTTGTACCCTTAGTTATTTACCAAGACTCAGATTGGTACTTGGTATTTAGAGTATAAAAAGTAAGAATAATAAGTATGAAAATCACTTTAAGAAAGGATAGTATTTTAGGACCCTAAAAAATAATTCTGGTCCAGCTAGATTAGTAATGTGCCTTGTAAGGTCTCAGTGACTCTGAATCCCCATCTATGAATGGGGAAGGGAAAATTGTAGGCAGGAAGCTTTCTGAACCCAAGTGCAGTTCTTCTTTGCTCCATCCACATGTTTGCTCAGATCACCAGCTGGAACACTCACTGTGGCAGGATGCTCTAAGTCTCACAGCCTGTGTTATGAATTGAGTTGTATCTCTGAAAAATATGTGTTATAATGCCTCTGATTATAATACTATGTGAGAATTGGTTGTCTTTATGTTAAGAAGTCAGGATTGGTACAGGGTTTATCATGAATAAATCTTTTTTAAGATATAAAAGAGATTAAACAGGGAAAGCTTAGCAACAGAGATGAGGAAAGAGAGATGTCAAGCTACATAAAGATTGCCCAGGAGCAGAATCTCAAAGGAGACAAAAAAAAAAAAAAAAAAAACTTCCTCCAGAACCAACAGAGAAAGAAACACTTCCACTATTCCAGCACCCTGGATTTGGATTTCTACCCTCCTAAACTATGAAAAGGAGCTCTGGTAGCATAGTGCCTAAGGCACTTGACTGCTAACCAGAAGGCTGGTGGTTCAAACCACCAGCCACTCCTCGGAAGGAAGGTTGGGCATTCCTACTTCCGTAGCGATACTGCCTCGGAAACCCAAGGAGGGGTGGCTATGAGTTGGGGCCGACTCAATGGCAAATAACAACAACAACAACAAACTATGAAAAAGGAGCTCTAGTGGTGTAGTGGTTAAGGCACTTGACTGCTAACCAAAAAAGTCAGTGGTTTGAACCCACCAGTTGTTCTGTGAAAGAAAGATGAGGTGGTCTGCTTCTGTAAAGATTTACAGCCTTGGAAACTGAGTAGGGGTCACTATGAGTTGGAATTGACTCAATGGCAGTGAGTTTGGTTTGATTGAACTATGAAATAAGACCAGATAGTGTTTCATACTGTTATACATAGGGTCATTATGAGTTGGAGCCAATTCAAAAGCACTTAACAAGACAACAACAAATTATGAGACCACTACTCATCTGTCAGTTTGTTTCACTGTTGTGGCTTGGCTGTTGCTGTGATGCTGGAAGCTATGCCACTGGCATTCAATTACCAGCAGGGCTACCTCTGGTTTCACTGGAACTTTCAGACTAAGATAGACTAGAATGAAGGATGTGACCAGGTCCACTTATGAAAAAAATGACCACTGAAAACCCTACGAAGTAGGGAAAGACTGTCTGATACACACCAGAAGATAAGCCCTTCATGTTGGAAGGCACTCAAAATATGCTTGAGAAAGAGCTGCCTCTCAAAGTAGAGTTGACCTTAATGATGTGGATGGAGTAAAGTTTTGGGGATGTGGATGGAGTAAAGCTTTTGGGACCTTCATTTACTCATGTGGCATGACTCAAAAATGAGGAGAAAAAGCTACAAATACCTACTAATAATTGGAAGGTGGAATGCATAAAGTATGAATCAAGGAAAATTGGAAGTTGTCAAAAATGAAAAGGAACATATAAAGATTCATATCCTAGGCATTAGTGAGCTGAAATGGAATAGTGTGGGGCATATTTAAACAGGCAATCATATGGTCTACTATGCCAGGAATGACAAATTTAAGAGGAATCACATAGCATTCATTGTCAAAAAGAACATTTCAAGATCTATCCTGAAGTACAATGCCATCAGTAATAGGATAATATCCATAGGCCTACAAGGAAGACCAATTAATATTACTATTAATCATTTCATGAACCCATCACTAGAGCCAAAGATGAAGAAATTGAAGTTTTTTTTAATCAACTTCTGTAGTCTGAAATTTAAAAAACATACAATCAAGATGTAATGATAAGTACTGATGATTGAAATGTGAAAATTGAAACCAAAGAAAAAGCATTGGTAGTTGGAAAATATGGTCTCAGTGATGGAAATGATGATGGAGATCTCATGATAGAATTTTACAAAACCAAAGAATTATTCATTGTAAATACATTTTTCAACAGTGTAAATGATGACTGCACACATGGACCTCACCAAAGTGAATACACAACAATAAAATCAACTACATCTGAGAAAAGAGGCAATAGAGAAGCTCAATATCTTCAGTCAGAGCAAGGCCAGGAGATGACTGTGGGACAATTAATAGTTAATATGCAAGTTTCAATGAAGCTGACAAAAATTAAAACAAGTCCATGAGAGCCAAATACAATCTTGAGTACATCCCACCTGAATTTAAAGACCATCTGAAGAATAGATTTGATGCATTGAAAACACCAATGAACAAAGACCAGACAAGTTGTGGATGATATCAAGGATATCATACATGAAGAAAGAAAACAAGACATTCAAAAGAGAGAAAACCAAAATGGATGTCAGAAGAAACTCTAAAACTTGCTCTTGAACAAAGAGTAGCCAAAGCAAATGGAAGAAATGAAAAAGTAAAAGAGCTGAACAGAATTGCAAAGGGCAGCTCAAAAAAACAAAGTAAGGTTATTATAATTGAATGTGTAAAGACCTGGGGTTAGAAAACCAAACATGAAAAACACACTCAGCATTTCTCAAGCTGAAATAACTAAAGAAAAACTCAAGCCTTGAGTTGTGATATTGAAGGATTCTATGGCAAAATATTGAATGATGCAGGCAGCATCAAAAGAAGATGGAAGGAATACACAGATACCAAAAAGAATTGGTAAACACCTAACCATTTCAGGAAGTAACATATGATTAAGAATCAATGATGTAGAAGAAGAAGTCCAAGCTGCCCTGAAGGAATTGGCAAAAATCAAGATTCCAAGAATTAATGGAATACCTATTGTTTCAACAAACAGATGCAATGCTGGAAATATTCGCTTAATCATACAAAGAAATTTGGAGAGAGCTACCCGGCCAACCAGCTGGAAGAGATCTATATTTGTGCCCATTCCAAAGAAAGGTGATCCAACAGAATGGAAATTACTGAAAAATATCATAAATATCACACTCAAGTAAAACTTTCCTGAAGATAATTAAAAAACAGTTGCAGCAGTATATTGTCAGGGAACTGCCAGAAATTCAAGCTGGATTCAGAAGAGGACGTAGAACAAGAGATATCATTGCTGATGTCAGATGGATCTTGGATGAAAGTAAAGAATATAAGAAAGATGTTTTCTTGTGTTTTATTGACTTAACAAAGGCATTTGACTGTGCAGATCATAACAAATTATGGATAACATTACAAAGAATGGGAATTCTAGAACACTTAATTGTGCTCATGAGGAACCTGTACATAGACAGTTGTTTGAAAAGAACATTGATTCTTTTCAATGATGGGATACTGCATGGTTTAAAGTCAGGAGATGTGTGTGCCAGGGTTGTATCTTTTCACCACACTTATTCAATATGTATGCTGAGCAAATAATACAAGAAGCTGGGCTATATGGAGAAGAATGTAGCATAGGATTGGAGGAAGACTCCATTTCTCTGATATGCAGATGACACAATCTTGCTTGCTAAAAGAGACTTGCAACACTTTCTGGTGAACAAGACTATAGCCTTCAGTGTGGATGACATCTCAACACAAAACAAAAATCCTCATAACTGGACCAATAAGCAACATCTTGTTAAATGGAGAAAAGATTGAAGTTGTTAAGGATTTCATTTTACTTGGATCCACAATCAACACTCATGGGTTCAGCAGTAAAAAGTAAGTGGATGTATTGCATTGGACAAATCTGCTGCAAAAGACCTCTTTAAAATTTTAAAGGGCAAAGATGTCACTTTGAAGACTAAGGTGCACCTGACCTAAGCCATGGTATTTTTACTAACCTCATATGCACCTGAAAGCTTGGCAATGAATGAAGAAGACAGAAGAGGAATCAATGAATTTTAATTGTGGTGTTGGAGAAGAATACCGAATATGCCATGAACTGCTTGAAGAACTAACTAATCTTGGAGGAAGTGCAGTTGGAATACCCCTTACAAGCAAGAATGGCCAGACTTTGTCTTTCATACTTGGGTCATGTTGTCAGAAGTGACCAGTCACTACAAAAGGATGTCATGCTCAGTAAAGAAGAGGTGAAAAACAAGGCTTCAGGAATTGATGGGATACCCATTGAGCTATTTCAACAAATGGATGCCACACTAGAGACACTTACTTGGCTATGCCAGGAGATCTGGAAGAGATCTACCTGGCCAACTGACTGGAAAAGATCCATATTTGTACCCATTCCAAAGAAAGGTGATCCAACAGAATGTGGAAATTATTGAACAATATCACTAATGTCACATGTCAGTAAAATCTTACTGAAAATAATTCAAAAATGGTTACAGCAGTATATTGATAGAGAACTTCCAGAAATGCAAGCTGGATTCAGAAGAGGATGTGGAACGAGGGATATCATTGCTGATGTCAGATGGATTTTGGCTTAAAACAAAGAGTACCAGAAAGATATTTACTTGTGTTTTATTGACTATGCAAAAGCATTCAATTGTGTGGATCATAACAAATTATGGATAACATTGAGGAGAATGGGAATTCCAGAACATTTAATTGTGCTCATGAGGAACTTGTACATAGACCAGGAACAAGGAGACACTGCATGGTTTAAAAATCAAGAAGGGAGTGTGTCAGGGTTGTATACTTTCACCATGCTTATTCAATCTGTATACTGAACAAATAATCCAAGAAGCTGAACTATATGAAGAAGAACATGACATCAGGATTGGAGGAAGACTCATTAACAATCTGTGTTATGTAGACAACACAACATTGCTTGCTGAAAGTGAGGATGACTTGAAATACTTACTGATGATGCTTAAAGACTGCAGTCTGCAGTATAGATTACACTTCAATACAAAGAAAACAAAAATAGTCACAATGGGACCAATAAGCAGCATCATGATAAACAGAGAAAAGATTGAATACTTCACATTACTTGGTTCTACAATCAACACCAATGGAAGCAGCAGTCAAGATATCACACATCATATAGTATTGGGCAAATCTGCTGCAAAGGACTTCTTTCAAGTGCTGAAGAGCAAAGATGTTTCCTTGAAGACTGAGTTGTACTTGACACAAACCATGGTATTTTTAATCACCTCATATGCTTGTGAGAGCTGGACAATAAATAAGGAAGACTGAAGAAGAGTCGATGCTTTTGAGTTGTGGTGTTGGCAAAGAATGCGGAAAGTACCATGGACTGCTAAAAGAACTAACAAATCCGTCCTGGAAGAAGTGCAGCCAGAATGCACCTTGGAAGCAAGAATGGCCAGACTTCGTCTCACCTACTTTGGTCATGTTGCAAGAAGAGACCATTCCTTGGAGAAGGATATCATGCTTGGCAAAGTGGGAGGACAACAAAAAAGGGGAAGGCCCTCAATGAGATGGATTGACATAGTGGCTGCAATGATGGGCTCAGGTATAGCAAGGATCATGGGGCTGGCACAGGACGGGGCAGTGTTTTGTTCTGTTGTACATGAAGCTGCTATGAGTCGGAGATGACTCGATGGACCTAACAACAACAACAAAGAAGAGGGCCAGTGAAAAGGGGGAAGATCCTCAACAAGATGGATTGACACAGTGGCTGTGACGAAGAACTCAGGCATGGCAATGATTGTGAGGATGGTGCACTACCAGGCAGTGTTTCATTCTGTTTTTCATAGGGTCGCTATGAGTCAGAACCAATTCAAAAATACCTATCCACAACAACAAAACTATGAGAAAATGAATCTGTTTGTTATAGGCATCAACTTGTGATATTTCTGTTAAAGCACCATTAGATAACTAAGATAGAATTTGGAACTGGAAGTGAGGTGCTGGTACCATAAAATATTGAAACAGTTTTGGAATTGGGTAATGGGTAGAGACTGGAAAAGTTTTAAGGTGCCTAATAGTAAAAGCCCTGGTTGCACAACGGTTAAGCACCAGTTGTGAACCAATAGTGGCTCCATTAGAGAAAAGACCTGGCAATTTTATCCTATAAAGATTACGGCCAAGAAAACCCCATGGGGCAAGTCTGCTCTGTCATATAGTGTCACTTAAAGTTGGAAATGACTTGACGGCACCCATCAATAGCAATAGTTGTTGTTATCATGTGCCGTCAAGTCAGCCCCGACTCATAGCGACCCCTCCTTGGGTTTCCAAGGCAGTATTACTACAGAAGTAGATTGCCCCATCTTCCTTCCAAGGAGTGGCTGGTGGGTTTGAACAGCCAGCCTTCCGGTTAGCAGTCAAGTGCCCTAGGCACTGAGCTTTGAAGAAACTTGGTAGAATTGTGGACATCAAAGGCAATTCTGGTGAGGGCTCAGAAGAAAGTAAAGAAAGCTATAGAGAAAGTCTTTTTTGTCTTAGAGGATACATATGGCACCAGTAACACAATGCTATGGGAAATGTGGACATTAACGTACTTCTGGCAAGGCTTTAAAAGCAAATGAAAAACATGCGATTGAACAATGGAAGAAAGGCAATGCATTTTATGTAGTGGCAAAGAAATTATCTGAATGATGTTCAAATGATTGGTGGAAGGTAGAACTTGTAAGTGAAGAATTTGGATATCTGGCTGATGAGATTTTTAAGCAAGATTCTAAAGGGGCTGCATGGTTCCTCCTTGAATCTTACAGTAAAATGTGAAAGAAAAGAGATGGATTTCAAAATGAACTGTGCAAAATGAAACCATAACTTAAAATTTTGCAAAATCTGTTTGTACAAACTAAGGACACATGTCCTATAATTTTCACCAAGGACATGGCCACACAATCTTCTATTAAAGAGATTAAGCCTGTGACTGATGGATCTAAATAACTACCACAACAGAAAACCCATCAGCTTAGACTGAAGGGGACAAAGAATGAAAAGAAAGAACGTTGTCTGCCTCTTGGAATTCTACAGGCATAAAACAGGCTAAAGGAGCCCCATCTGTTGTCCTTCAAGAAAAGAAAAGGAGGAGAGGGAAAATTGCTAGCTAGATAAGAGACAAGTATTGATTTGGGTGAAGGGAAATGCAATAAACCAAAACCAAGTGACCAGCACAACAACACTAAAGAAAAGGATGAAACAGAGGAGCACAAGAGGTACAGAGAACAAAGGAAAACACTTTTACCTACACAATACCGCATTATCAATAATAACAAACATTAATCTATGGGTGGATACATCAGTAGATAGGTTAAACGATCAGATATAGGTAGGCAAAACGAATATACCCATGACCATGTGTAAGCTGGGCAGATAATATTTCTACACACATATTTGTATGTGCTATAAGAATGTCCATATATACAATAGAGCTAATAGATGGCAAAGTTATGATAACTTCTCAGCCACAGCCAAACACCTTGAGAGAATGAGTTGCTAGGCTCATGGGTTCAGGACCATGCTCATGGGGGACATCAAGCTCCATCGGCATAACATTCTACACAAAAACATTGTTCTACATCCTATTTTGGTGAGTAGCCACTGGAGTCATAAAAGCTTGTGAACAGCCACCTAAGATGCAACAATTGGTCTCTCCTCATCCAGAGCAAAGAAGAATCAGGTAAATCAAAGATTCATGGAAACAATTAGTCCAAGAGACTACTAGACCATGGGAATCTCAGCCTACATGATTTTGAGACCAGAAGAACTAGATAGTGCCCGGCTATCACTGTCAACCAGTCAGAAAGGAATCAGTACAGGAAATCATGGGTAAAGTGGGAGAAAAATGTAGAATGAAAATTCATAAAAAAGACCGGACTTACTGGTGAAATCCTCACCAGGAAGTCACTAGTCACCCTTCCGGCCGAGAATTGAACTCATTCCTGTGGCCTCCAGCCAAACAATAGATAGGCCTACAAGGTGAACAATTGTACCAGATAGGTACATTCCTTAGAACAATCAACCATGGGAGATCAGGAGGGTAGCATTTGCATAGGGAGATAGTTCAGAGGACAGAAATGCATGGAAAAGAAGGACACAGGGAAAAGGTAACCACAGGGAGGAAGTGGGAAAAGAGCTGTTATATTATGAGGATTGGAATCAATGTCATGAAATAATACGTCTATGAACTGTTGGATAAAAAATGAATTTGCTCTGTAAATCTGCACCCAAATCACAATATAAAAAAAATAAATAAATAATTTTAAAAAGAAAAAGGTTATCCTTGGAGCATCTCAGAGATGAGTAGAATGGTGGAAGGAGTATGGGAAGCGGAGCCTTCTCAATTTCAAAGGGTGGGGCCATGATCTTCTCTATCTCAAAAGTTGGGACACCCTAGGTTTCAAAGAGTTAGAGCTTCACCAACTTGGGTCTGTATTAGGATGTTGCTGGTAAGTTGTGCCAGAAGGATGGATTCACTGCCCAAAGGTGCCGAGGTGGGGCTGCCATGCACAAGGGGCAGAAGAATGGGTCTGCTGGGGCCAAGGGAGTGGGGACACCACTCAGATGGCTCTTTTTTCAAGGTTTCTGACCCTGATAGGCCCAGGCACCTTCCTAGATCATCGCTAGTGATTGATGGGCCATTCCCGACAGAAACATAAACTGTCACACTTCTCTGGGGGCCACAGGCTGCCCTACTGCCCAATCCTCCTCCTTAGGAAGAAAGGTAAAGAAACATCCCCCACTCCCCCAAAAAAATGCTTATTATTATTGCTCAAGCATCAGTACTTTAGATCCAGCACAAACTCTGCATGGCCCTCCTTTGGGGCCAGCCACATTACTGTGGGTTTTCCCAGGAGGCAGCAACAGACCCAGCAGAGAGCTGCCATTTCTGTCACTATGGTTCAGGTTCTAGCCTGCCCTACTTAGCATTTCAAATCTACTTGCTAAGACCCTTTTCCTGAACCTAGGGGATATAATTTTGACTTTTCTCTAAAGAATAAGTTTCTGGCTTTGTGCAGGTAACTCAGAGCCCTCCCACTAAATCATTTATCACCATAGCAACTGAAAGTGTCCCATTCTCTAACTCAGAAGGGTCTGTTTTCTGAAACCCTGCAGAATACCCCCCTGACAACTTTTGCTCTCCCTTTTCCAATTTAGAAGAGATGGCTGCAATTACTCAGCTGTCTTTTAAATGTGTGTGTCTTAGTTCTCTAGTACTGCTATAGCTGAAATATCACAAGTGGCTGGTATGTAAACAGAAATTTATTCTCTTACAGTTTAGGAGGGAAAAGTCTGAATTCAGAGTGCCAGCTCTAGGGAAAGATTAGGCTAGAAGTCTGAGTTCATGGTGCCAGCTCTAAGGGTGGGTGGAGGCCCCTCAACCTTGAGCATCAGCTCTGCCTTCTGCCCACTTAAGCAAGCTTGAGGCTTCACCTGTCTCACACAGCTGTAGGGACTGATGAACTCAATTAGTAGGTAACACAGCAGGCCATAGGTTCAAGTCCAGGAACTGAAGATGATGATGCGCTAAATGCAGGATGCTTTCCATATATATACTGGAAGAGGCCATACCCCAAAGGCAACTCACCTTCAACTGATAAACTGCTCACGGCAGATTCCACCATGGAAATGATGACAAAACATCCAATCTCATCACAACTGCCAAGCCACTCAAAATCACACCCCAATCAACTAACACAACCTTAACTATCACAGTATATGACCCTCTTTAGAGTGGGGGTCCCATTCCACTTGTAATTCTGCTTCTCCTTTTTTCCATCTCACTTTCTTCGTTGGCTAAAACAAAATATGAGGAATTATAGGTGGAGAATTTCCTACTACCATCACAAATAACAACCTCCCACCCCCACCCTAACCCTACCACTGCCAATCAAGTCCTACCTCTCTCCAAAGCAAATATAACCACCACCTGCCCCATCTCTTGCATTCTTAACTTCATGTACAAAAAATAAATAGGCAGGCTTTTATGTTGAAATTTTTTATTGTCTCCCTGGACAACCAGCCTCAGATCTAAGTCAAGTAATTTCCAATCTACTGAACCCTGTTGTCATTAAGAAGATAAATAGTAGAAAAATTCAGTGACATTTATTTGAAAGAAGTTAAGAAAATATATTTGTACTTAAAAAGTGGTATTATTGGCTTCTCAGCTGCAGAATTACAGTATTTTAAACAAGTATCCTCCACATTTTTTCAAGTCTTGATTAATTCCATGTTGATTTTGCAGTCACAATCAATTTGATGGTACACAACAACATCAAAAGCCTTAGAATATTTGTACTTTTAACCCACAATTCCATTTCTAGGAATTTATTTAAAAAAAAAAAAAATAAGATATATATGTAAATATCTATGGACAAGGATATTTCATTATATAATTAATATAATATTTTGGATATAATATTATATATTTATTATATATTCATTAGGAGTTCTGGTAGCATAGTGCCTAAGGTGCTTGACTGCTAACCAGAAGGCTGGTGGTTCAAACCCACCAGCCACTCCTCAGAAGAAAGATTGGGCAATCCTACTTCTGTAGTGATACTGCCTCAGAAACCCAAGGAGGGGTCGCTATGAGTCGGGGCCGACTCGATGACCCATAACAACAACAACAATATATTCATTTATAATAAGGAAAAATTGGAAACAACTTAAATGTCCAGTATCAAGGTATTAGTTAAATAAACGATGATACATCATTATAATGGAATATTGAGAGCACATTAAAAATTATATTCTTAAAGAATATTTAAGGACATGATGGAAATAAATGTCTGTGCATAGTTGTACACAAGCACATGCACCAAATATGATTCTGTGTTCATATCACCAAAAGGCAATGCAAAATAGCATAATCATTATGACAAAGGTGACACTCCATTACATTGCAGAAGGGGTGGTCCTTCAATAAATGATGCTGGGTCATGATTTTTTTTCCCCATAAGCAAAAAAAAATACATGTTGACCACTTCATGCACAAAAAAGCAATTATATATATGCACACATACACATATGTACATATATACATTACGTGAAACTTAATAATAAAATCAATATGATTTATAAATGAATCATATGAAATTATCTCTACCATCTTAGTGTATGCAAAAATTTTTTAACTTGAACACCAAAAAAAAAACTTTTACTAAAAAAAAAACTTCTATTTATCATAAAACATTAAGAGTAAAAAAATTAAGCTTTGGAAAGGGGAAGATACTTGCAAAAAAGGTATCTTATTCAGATTGTATATAGAATTTGTACCAAAACAGGAAAAGCAAAAAACAAACAAGGGGAAGCAAAACAAAAAACAAACAACAAACGAGAGAAAATAGGCCAAAGATTTGAACAGGAACTTAAAAGAAAATGACACCTAAACAACTAATAAATACATGCAAAGGTATTTAACTTCTGAGACCATGGCACAGTGGTTAAGTGCTTGGCAGCTAATGGAAAGGTCAGCAGTTCAAACCCACATGTCATTCTGTGGGAGAAAGAGGTGGCAGTCTGCTTCCGTAGACATTTAAAGACTTAGAAACCTTACTCTGTCCTATAGGGCCACTATGAGTCAGAATCGAGTCAAGGACATGGTTTTGAGTTTTGGGTAACCTTCAGGATAATAGAAATTTAAACTACAATGTGATACCACTACATACCCACCAGAGCAGCTAGCATAAAAAAAGACAAACAGTACTAAATGCAAGGATATGAAGCAGCTGAAATTTTCATACAGATAGGGCTATAAATTTGTACAACTTTGGGACCTCTGGAAATTTTTACTAATGCTGGACATATGCACATCATCTTCCAACAATTTTGTTGTTGTCAGGTACCACTGAGTTGGTTCTGATTCATAGTGACCCTAAGTACAACAGAGCAAAACACTGCTCCATCCTGTGCTATCTTCACAATTGTTGCTATGCTTGAGCTCATTGTTGCAGCCAGCTGGGCCTGGTTGAGTGGCTGGGCAGCTGGATGTAGTTATTCCCCATGGTGAGACAGGCAATCAGCTCCATGGTGGGATCTACCACAAGCAGCTGAGTAGCTGCCTTTGGGATGTGGTCTGCTTTCTGCATATAAGGAGAAGCCTTGGGAATGGTCTCTAGCCGATAGCATGCTTGGATCCCGCATGTAGCCGTGTCATTGTTCAGCAGCCTGCCATGCTCTGCTGACCTTGGGACTTACGATGGACTTGAATTAATGGCCTGCCATGTGGTTTGGTAACATCGGGACTGTGCCATTTTATTTGTTGACCTTGGGCTTGTTAAGCCTCAGCAGTCAGTAGCTGCCTGAGTAAAGAGATGCCTCTAGCTTCAGTGCGCTGGGCGCAAGAGGCAGAGCTGAAGCCCAAAGTCGAGAGGTTTTCACACAGCCCCTAGAGCCTGGCACTTTGAACTCAGACTTCTAGCCTCCTTAAGTGTAAGAGAATAAACTCCTGTTTCTTCAAGCCATACCATTTGTGGTGTATTCTTGTCAGAGTGGCGTTAGGTAGCTAGAACACTGTACAAAGCAATATGGATAAATATCACAACTATAATGGTGAGCAAAAGAAACCAGACACAAAGGAAAACACACCACATGATTTCCTTTATGTAAACTTCAAAAAACAGACAAAACTAATCTGTGATATTTAAAGTCTTCATTCTGGTTACGTTCAGAAGTGGGAGTAACTGAGAGTCATTTTTCAGTGATGATTATGTTCTATTTCTTGATGTGGGAACTGTCTACACATATATTAGCTTTGCAAAAACTCATTGAGCTATAAGCTTGTGATTTGTGCACTTTTATGCATGTATGTTATACCTCAATAGAAAGCTATTCTAATTGTCTAAACAGATAGAGGTCTATTTAATTCGAGCAAGAAGAGGTAGGTAGTGAAGGACTGGAATGAGATCTTAACAATGTTGGTGAAGATCTAGCCTTCTTCTATCTTCCAGCTCCTCCATGGTTAGCATGTGAATGTCATCTCAAGGTTGTGAGATGCCTGTGGCACCTCTAGGCATTGCATCTGCAGTATGGAGCAGAAGAAAGCAAAAGGCCAAATGCCAAAGAACATATCAAATGAGACTATGTTTTTGGAATTACATATACTTTTTACAATAGTCATACTTTTCTATGATTTCCAAATGTTCAACAATGATATATATTAGTATTATCTTTAAAAGAAATCTCTGCTTACTGAAGGGGGTAGAGAATCATTCTCTGATTTTGAACTTCAATCCCCATAGAGCTAATTCATTGGGTTTCTTATTGGGCTGAAGAGTTGAAGAATCCTTTCTGTATGTATAAACAAACACACAAACAAAAAAACTCACTGCCTTCAAACTGATTCCGACTTGTAGTGACCCTGATTGGGTTTCCAAGGCTGTAAACCTCTACAGAAGCAGATGGCTCCATCTTTCTTCCAGAGCGGCTGGTGGGTTTTCTGTATGTATGGAGGCAAGAAAGTAGTCTTGAATTTATTCTTGGGAGAATGGGAAAACAATGTACTCCTTTCTGATTCTCATATTATAAGGAGCATAGAAAGACCTTGCGTGAGGCCTCTAAATGTTATTCTGTGGGAGCAGAGCTGTTGCTAACCTGAATTGACTTGGGGAAGTGGTATCATCCCACACAGCTAGGGTTTGGTGTGTAGGTGTCTACTGCTGCTTTTCAGCACTCAAATGCATATTATATCCATTTTCTGAAGCTCTGCAGGGTACAGCTTAACTCAGACTAATTAAGGAGAAATGCAAATCCAGAAATAAGCTACTTATTGTTAGTTGTCATCAAATGGGTTCCAACTGGTAGTGACCCTATCTGTGTACAGCAGAACTACACACTGCCCAGTCCTGTGCCATCTTCACAATCATTGCCATATTTGAACCTACTGTTGTAGGCACTGAATTCATTGAAGGTCTTTCTTTTTTTCACTGACCCACTACTTTACCAAGCATGATGTCCTTCTCTGGGGACTGGCCCCTTTTGATAACATGTTCAAAGTATATGAGACAAAATCTCTCCATTCTTGCCTCTAAGGAGCATTCTGGCTGCACTTATTTCAAGACATATTTGTTCATTCTTCTGGTAGTCCACAGCATATTCAATATTCTTTGACAGCACTGTAATGCAAATGCATCAATTCTTCTTCTGTCATCTTTATTCATTATCTCGCTTTTGCATGCACATGAAGTGATTAAAAATACCATGGCTTAGGTCAGGTGCACCTTACTCCTCAAAATGACTTCTTTGCTTTTTAACATTTTAAAGAAGTCTTTTGCTTGGTTATAGTTTAATTCACTGAGAGAAAACAAAAGTAAAAAGCAATATAAATTATATTCCAACAGAGTTGATTGCTTGAAAGAGAACATGATCAACATTTTTCCTTAAGAAAGCAAGCTTTGAGAGTTTATTCACACTACCTGAATATGATAAGTTTTTGGCTCTGAGACTTCAATCTTTCACTTTCTTTCAGTTACTACTCTCTAAGAAAATTTAGTTACAAGTAAAGAAATTCTATAGGAGCTTCTGCTTGAATGACCCAAACAGAGAGTTATCTCTCTCTGAATTACAACCTTATGGGACAGCCTTAATATTTCCCAGAGAAGAGAAGTGGGAAGTTGATAGGTGGTGGTTCTGAAATTTAAGAAGGGAAATTGTTTTAAAGAACCAAAAACTGGTATCATTTTCAGGCTTCACTTGCAACAATATTTAATTATTATCCACTTTGTAGGGAGCTCTGGTGCATACTGCCTAAGGCACTTGACTGCTAACCAGAAGGTGGCTGGTGGGTGCTTCAAACCCACCAGCCACTCCTCGGAAGGAAGGTTGGGCAATCTACTTTCATAGTGATGTTGTTATGTGCCATTGAGTCAGAGGCGATTCATAGCGACCCCTCCTTGGGTTTCCAGGGTGGTATCACTACAGAAGTAGATTGCCCAACCTTCCTTCTGAGGAGTGGCTGGTGGATTTGAACCTCCAGCCTTCTGGTTAGCAGTCAAGTGCTTTAGGCACTAAGCTACCAGAGCTCCTATGAGAAACCCAAGGAGGGGTCCCCGAGTCTGATCCGACTCGACAGCAATGAATGAGTGTGTGCGAGTGTGAGACCACTTTGTATCAAGTTGTATGTTAAAAGCTGGTGTACTCAGAAAGAAAAGAAGACATCTCTCACCACAGCAACACTCCAAAGCCACCCCCACAGCCACACCCCCAAAGCCACCCCCTCCATTCACTTTCTTCCCATAGCCACTCTCACAGTCACTCCCTACACATTTCTCTACAACCACACCTCACAGCCATACTAATTTACTTTTAGTCTCTTTAAGGCATCAGGCTCTTTATCATCTTCTCACCTTTACTATGTATCTGGAACACTCTTCCTTTCCCTCCTCCTGCCCACGTAGTCCACTCCTCTCAATCTGGTCAACTTCTACTTAGTCATCACGTCTTAACTCAGATATTTCCTCTTTGAAAGCTCACCTAAGTCTTCCCAAGTTCCTCCGCCTACATTTTCATTTAGCTCTTTCCTCCACTGAATAAATTTAAAAGGACAGAGGACGACACGAAAATAAAGTATGTTTTGTAATTACATTTCCGGTGTCTTGCTTATTTGACACACCAGTGATGTAATAAAAGCAAATATTTACTCAGCACTTGTCACATACTAGGCACTGTTCTAAGTGCCTGATATATGTTAAATCATTTATTCCTCACAACAGTCTTATGAGTAGGGTGAGTGGATACTATTATTATCTCAATCTTACAGATGGAAAGACTGGGATATAAAAAAGGTTATGCAGCTTCACCTTCCAAGCTAATAAGGTGGTCATTTAATACAGACAGCTGTAAAACATGTACCTCTGGCCTTGACCTCTCTCTTAGCTTGAGGCCTGATAAAGTCTCCACTTGTATACCCCAAACTCAGTATGTCTCAGATGAACTGATATCTCTCCCTACAAACCAATAATATATTTTATGTTGCCTGTTTGGTTAATAGCACTGTCATGTTCCCAAGAATCCAGGTTCCAAATCTTGGGTAGTAGTGTTTGACTCTTTCCTTTTTATTTCCCCTTATGGCCTATATGGCCTTATCATAATGCTCTGCAATCTATTCCCTGTTTTCACTTCTTGTTGCCATTATTCTACATATGGATCTCATTAGTACATACATATGCTCCTAGTCGGCACCTCATGTCTGTAATTCCATCCACTTTATTCACTGACCAAAGACCTTTAAGGACTCCCCATTTTGTACTTTGAATAATAGTCATATCAATTGATCTTCCTTGTAGACATATGGATATTATCCTATCACTGATAGAACTGTAGTTCAGGAAAGATCTTGAAATGTTCTTTATGATAGTGAAGGCAATGCCATTCCTTCAATTTGTCATTCCTAGCAAAGCTGCCCATTGTACAATTAAAAAATAGCCAATACTAGTCATCTCAGCTCACTAATGAATAAGATACTAATCTTTATGTGTTGTGTTTCAATTTTGATGACTCAGTTTTCCTAGATCCATATTTTGTACAATCCACATTCCAATTATTAGTGGGTGCTTGTGCCTTTTTCTTCTTAATTTGAGTCATGCCACATCAGCAAATGAAGGTCTCTAAAACTTTACTCCATCCATGTCATTAAGGTGACTCCACATTGAGGAGGCAGCTCTTCCCAAGTTGTATTTTGAGTACCTTCTAATATGAGAGACTCATCTTCTAGCACTATATCAGACAGTGTTTTCTTGCTATTCACAAAGTTTTCACTAGTCAATTTTTTGAGAAGTAGACCTCCAGATTCCACTTTCTAGTCTTTCTTAGTCTGGAAACTCTACTGAAAACTGTTCTCCATGGATGACCCTGCTGGTATTTGAAATACTGGTGGCATAGCTTTCAGCATCATAGCACCAAGGAAGCCACCACAGTATGACAGATCAGTGGTGGTCCAAAGTAAGGTGATCCAACAGAATGTGAAAATTATTTAATAATATCTTCAGTATCTACCACTCATCTGTCAGTTTGTCATACTGTGGTGGCTGGCATGTTGCTGTGAGGCTGGAAGATATGCCATCAGTATTTCAAATATCAACAGGGTCACCCATGGTGGACAGTTTTCAGTGGAGCTTCCAGACTAAGACAGACTTGGAGGAAGGACAGAGCCATACACTTCTGAAAAAGTTGGCCAGTAAAAACCTTATGAATAGCAGTGAAACGCTGTCTGATATATCACTGGAAAACTTTATGAATAGCCCTCAAACATTGTCCAATATAGTACTGGAAGATGAGTTTCTCAGGCAGGACCAAAAAACTCACTGATTCCAACTCATAGCAACCCCTACTGGGTTTCTGAGGCAGTAAATCTTTATGGAAGTAGATTGCTCAGTCTTCCTTCTGTGGAGTGGCTGGGGGTTTGAACTACCGGCCTTCTGGTTAGCAGTCAAATGCCTTAGCCATTACACCACCAGAGATCCTCAAGTTGGAAGATACTCAAAATACAATTGGGGAAGAGCTGTCCTCTCAAAGTAAAAGTCTACCTTAATGATGTGGATGGAATAAAAGCTTTCAGGACCTCCATGTGCTGATTTGTTGTTGTTGTTGTTGTTATATGCCGTCGAGTCAGCCCCGACTCATAGCGACCCCTCCTTGGGTTTCTGAGGCAGTATCACTACGGAAGTAGGATTGCCCAACCTTCCTTCCGAGGAGTGGCTGGTGGGTTTGAACCGCCAGCCTTCTGGTTAGCAGTCAAGTGCCTTAGGCACTATGCTACCAGTGCAGATTTAGCATGATTCAAAATGAGAAGAAACAGCTACAAACATCCACTAATAATCAGAACAGGGAATGTATGAAGTATGAATGTAAGAAAATTGGAAGTTGTCAAAAATGAAATGAAATGCATGAAGATCAATATCCTAGGTATCAGTGAGCTGAAATGGACTGATTTTGGCCATTTTGAATCAGACAACCATATGAACTACTATGCCAGAAATGACAAATCGAAGAAAAAAGAATGGCATGGTGTTCATCATCACAAAGAATGTTTCAAGATCTCTCCTGAAGTACAATGCTGTCAGTGATAGGCTAATATCCATATGTCTACAAGAAAGACCAGTTAATACTGCTATTATTCAAATTAATGCACCAACCACCAAAGCCAAAGGTGAGGAAATTGAAGACTTTTACCAACTTCTGGAGTATGAAATTGATCAAATATGCAATCAAGATATACTGATTATTACTGGTGATTGGAATCCAAAAGTTAGGGGAAAAAAAAGAAGAATCACATGTTGGAAAATATGGCCTTAGTGATAGAAATGACACTGGAGATCATATGGTAGAATTTTCCAAGACCAACGACTTATTCATTGCCAATAGCTTTTTTTCAACAACATAAATGGCAGCTATACATGTGGACTTCTCCGGATGGAGTACACAGGAATCAGATTGACAACATCTGTGGAAAGAGGTGATGGAGAAGTTCAATAACTTCAGCCAAAAAAGACCAGGAGCTGACTTCAGAACAGACCATCAACTGCTCATACGCAAGTTCAAGTTGAAGTTGAAGACAATTAAAACAAGTCCATGAGAGCCAGAATATGACCTTGATTATATCTCTCTGAATTTAGAGACCATCTAAAGAATAGATTTGATGCATTAAACACCAATGACTAAAAACCAGAGGAATTGTGGGATGACATCAAGAATGTCATCCATGAAGAAAGCAAAACGCCATTAAAAAGACAGAAAAGGAAGAAAACACCAAAATGGATGTCAGAAGAGACTCTGAAACTTGCATTTGAATGGAGAGTAGCTAAAACAAATGGAAGAAATGATGAGATAAAAGAGCTGAACAGAATATTTCAAAGAGCAGCTTGAGAAAACAAAGTCAATTATTATAATGAAATGTGCAAAGACCTGGAGTTAGAAAACCAAAAGGGAAGAACACACTCAGCATTTCTCAAGCTGAAAGAACTAAGAAAAATTTAAGCCTTGAGTAGCAATATTGAAAGATTCTATGGGCAAAATATTGAATGAAGCAGGAAGCATCAAAAGAAGATGGAAGGAATACAGAGTCACTGTACCAAAAAGAATTTTTCAATATTCATCCATTTCAGGATGTGACATATGATCAAGAACCAACAGTATTGAAGTAAGAAGTTGAAGCTGCACTGAAAGAATTGGCAAAGAACAAGGCTTTGACAGAATTGACAGAATACCTATTGAGATGTTTCAACAAACCGATGCTGCACTGGAGGTGCTCACTCGTCTATGCCAAGAAATTTGGAAGGCAGCTACTTGGCCAACTGACTGGGAGACATCCATATTTGTAGCCATTCCAAAGACAGATGATCCCACAAATTGTGGAAATTGTTGAACAATATCATTAGTATCACGTGCAAGTAAAACCTTGCTGAAAATAATTCAAAAACAGTTGCAGCAGTATATTGACAGAGAACTTCCAGAAACACAAGGTGGACTCAGAAGAGGATGTGGAATAAGGGAAGTCATTGCTGATGTCAAATGGATCTTGGCTCAAAGCAAAGACTATCAGAAAGATGTTTACTTGTGCTTTATTGACTGCAATAGCATTTGATTGTGTGAATCATAACAAATTATGGATAACATTGGGAAGAATGGGAATTCTAGAACATTTCATTGTGCTCCTGAGGAAGCTGTACCTAGACCAGGAGGCTGTCATTTGAACAGAACAAGGGGATATTTCACGATTTAAAATCAGGAAAGGAGTGTGTCAGGGTTGTATTCTTTTGCCATACTTTTTCAAGCTGTATGCTGAACAAATAATCTGAGAAACTGGACTACATGAAGAGGAGTATGACATCAAGATTAGAGGAAGACTCATCAATCACCTGCAATATGCAGACGACACAATTTTGCTTGCTGTAAGTAAAGATGACTTGAAGCACTTACTGATAAAGATTAAAGACACCAGTCTGCAGAACAAATTATGTCTCAACATAAAGAAGACAAAAATCCTCACAACTGGACCAATAAGCAGCATCACGATAAATGGAGAAAAGGTTGAAGTTGTCAAAGATTTCATATTACCTGGTTCCACAATCAACACCAATGGAAGCAGCAGTCAAGAAATCAGATGACATATTGCACTGGGCAAATCTGCTGCAAAAGACCTCTTTACAACACTGAAGAGCAAAAATATCTCTTTGGAGACAAAGATGCGCCTAACCCAAGCCATGGTATTTTCAATAACCTCA
This sequence comes from Orycteropus afer afer, assembly GCF_000298275.1. NCBI lineage: Eukaryota > Metazoa > Chordata > Mammalia > Tubulidentata > Orycteropodidae > Orycteropus > Orycteropus afer. Next base: position 5,392,997 of record NW_006921694.1, on the reverse strand, counting down.
TATGCCTATGAAAGCTGGCCAATGAATAAGGAAGACTGAAGAAGAGTTGATGCTTTTGAGTTGTGGTGCTGGTGAAGAATACTGAAAGTCCCACAGACTGCCAGAAGAACTAACAAATTTGTCCTGGATAAGATGAAGCAGAAATACTCCTTGGAAGGGAAAATGGCCAGGCTTCATCTCACCTATTTTAGTCATGTTGTCAGAAGGGACCATTCCTTGGAGAAGGAGATCACACTTGGTAAAGTGGAGGGTCAATGAAAAAGGGGAAGGCCCTCAATGAGATGGATTGGCACAGTTGCTGCAAGAATGGGCTCAGATATAGCAATGATTGTGAGGCTGACACAAGACCAGGCAGTGTTTCCTTCTGTTGTACATAGAGTTGCTATGAGTTGGAGCCAACTCGACAGCACCTAAGAACAACATTATCAATATCACATGCAAGTAAAATTTTGCTGGAGGTAATTTAAAAATGGTTGCAGCAATGCATCAACAAGGAACTGCCAGAAATTCAAGCCAGATTCAGAAGAGATTCTGTAATAAGGATTATGATTGCTGATGTCAGGTGGATCTTGGCTAAAAGCAGAGAATACTGAAAAACGTTTGTTTTTGTTGTTCTTAGGTGCCATCGAGTTGACTCTGACTTGATGCCATATACAACAAAATGAAACAATGCCCAGTCCTGCCCCAGCCTCATGATCCTTGCTTTACCTGAGCTCATCCTTGCAGCCACTGTGTCAATCTATCTCATTGAAGGCCTTTCCCTTTTTCACTGACCCTTCACTTTAACAAGTATGATATCCTTCTCAAAGGAATGGTCCCTTCTGACAACATGACCAAAGTAGGAGAGATGAAGTCTGGCCATTTTTGTTCTTTCTTCTGGAACCCCTCGTATTTTCAGTGTTCTCAGCCATCACAACAATGTAAAGGCATCAACTCTTCTTTGGTCATCCTTATTCATTGCCCAGCTTTCACATGCATATGAGGCAATTGAAAATATAATGGCTTGGGTCAGTAGTCTTTAATCTTCATCAGTAAGTGCTTCAAATCTTCTTCCCTTTCAGCAAGTATTCCAGCTGCACTTCGTCCAGGACAGAATTGTTTGTTCTTCTTGCAGTCCATGGTATTTTCCATATTCTTCACCAACACAATTCCAAGGCATCAACTCTTCTTCAGTCCCCCTTGTTGGTTGTCCAGCTTTCACATGCATATGAGGCTATTGAAAATACCATGGCTTGGGTTTGGCACACCTTAGTCTTCAAAGCGAATCTTTGCTTCTTAATATTTTAAAGAAGTCTTTTGCAGAAGATGTTCCCAGTGCAATACAATGTCTGATTTCTTGACTGCTGCTTCCATGGACGCTATTGTGGACCCAAGTAAAATGAAACCCCTGACAACTTCAATCTTTTCTCCATCTATCATGATGCTGCTAATTGGTCCAGTTGTGAAGACTTTTCTTTTCTTTATGTTGAGGTGTAATCCATTCTGAAGACTGTAGTCTTTGATCATCAGTAAGTACTTCAAGTTGTCTTATTTTCAGCAACCAAGGTTGTGCCATCTGCATATCGCAAGTTGTTAACAAGCCTTCCTTCAATCCTGATGCAGCATTCTTCTTCATATAGCCAGCTTCTCAGCATAATAGGTCGAATAAGTATTGTGAAAGGATACAACCCTGATGCACACCATTCTTGATTTTAAACCATGCAGTATCCTCTTGTTCTGTTCTAATGATTGCTTCTTGGTCTATGTACAGGTTCCTCACGAGCACAATTAAGTTCTCTGGAATTCCTATTCTTTGAAATGTTATCCATAATTTGTTATGACCCACACAATCAAATGCCTTGCATAGTCAAAAAAATACAGGTAAACATCTTTCTGATATTCTTTGTTTTCAGTGAAGATTCATCTGATATCAGCAATGATATCCCTGGTTCCAAGCCTTCCTCTGAATCCAGCTTGGATTTCTGGAAGTTCCCTGTCAAGATACCACTGCAACCATTTTTCAATTATCTTCAGCAAAAGTTTATTTGCATGTGATATTAATTATATTGTTTGATAATTTCCACATTCAGTTGGATCACCTTTCTTTGGAATCAAATATGGATCTCTTCTAGTTGGTTGGCCAGACTAGAAGAGATCTTCCAAATTTCTTGGCATAAATCAGTGAGTGCTACCAGTACTATATCCCTTTGTTGAAACATCTCAGTGGTTATTCTGACAATGCCTGGAGCCTGGTTTTTCACTAGTTCCTCAGTGCAGCTTGGACTTCTTATTTCAGTACCACTGGTTCTTGATTAAATGCTACCTCTTGAAGTAGATGAACACCAACCAATTCTTTTTTATACAATGACTATGTATTCCTTCCACCTTCTCTTGATGCTTCCTGCATCATTAAATATTTTGCCCAGAGAACTCTTCAATATTGCAACTCAAGTCTTGAATTTTTTTCTCAGTTCATTCAGCTTGAGAAATGCTGAGTGCATTCTTCCTGTTTGGAATTCTAATTTCACATCTTTGCATATTTCATTATAATACTTCACTTTGTGTTCTCTAGCGCCCCTTTCAAATCTTCTTTTTAGCTCTTTAATTTCATCATATCTTTCATTTGCTTTGTTGTTGTTGTTATGTGCCGTTGAGTTGGACGCAACTCATAGCAACCCCTCCTTGGGTTTTGGAGGCAGTATCACTACAGAAGTAGATTGCCCCATCTTCCTTCTGAGGAGTGGCTGGTGGGTTTGAACCTCCAGCCTTCTGGTTAGCAGTCAAGTGCCTTAGCCACTATGCTACCAGAGCTCCATTTACTTTAGCTACTTTCTATTCAAGGGCAAGTTTCAGAGTCTCTTCTGATATCCATTTTGATCTTTCTTTCCTTTCCTGTCTTTTTTAATGATCTTTTGCTTTCTTTGTGTGTGATGTTCTTGATGTCATTTCTAACAACTAATATTTTTGCTATTGTTATATGCCAGGCACTCTGTTAAGATCTTCAGATACATTAAATTATTCGTTTACTTGTCATAACAACCCTTCTTTGGTTTACTGTTGTGGATTTTGTTTGTTTGTTTTTGTTTTCTCATATTACTTGTCACTTTCAGATACTAAACAGCTGACTTTCTTCCTTTACTCTTCCTCTCGTGAAAACATACACTTCATGAGGACAGAGATATGTAGTGTAGTGCCTAAGGCACTTGACTGATAACCAGAAGGCAAGCAGTTCAAACCAGCCACTCCTCAGAAGGAAGGTTGGGCAATCTACTTCCGTAGTAATACTGCCTTGGAAACCCAAAGAAGGGTCACTATGAGTCAGGCATGACTCAACAGCCCATAACAACAACATTTTTGCTATTGTTATATGCCAGGCACTCTGTTAAGATCTTTATGTACATTAATTTTTTCATTTACTTGTCATAACAACACTTCTTTGGTTTACTGGGGGTTTTGTTGTTATTGTTTTGTTTTGTTTTGTTCTGTTTTTCTGACTTATTTCCTTTACTCTTCCTCTCATGAGAACATACACTTCATGAGGACAGGGATATGTGTCTGTTTTGATCATTGCTGTATCCTTAGTACCTGAGCAGCACTTTAGTAAGTACTCAATGATAAATATTTGCTATAAGAATGAATGAACAACTCTATGATGTAACAACTGGTATGATCCCTATGTTACAATGAAGACTCTAAAAGAAGCTAAACAATTTGCCCCAAATCACACAGTTCTGAAGGAATGGAGCCATGTCTCCACCTACTTCTATGTGACCCCAAAATCTGTGTACTGAACCTCACTCTCTCATCAATTACAACAAACCTTTAAATGAAAATGTTCTCCTTCTCCTTCATGTAGTCAATCCATGCTAGGTACAGTGAGGGGTCACAAAAGAACTTGCAAGTGTGGCTTCTTCCTAGGTAATAAATTAGTAAGATCTTCATATAGTGGATGATGTTCTGTCATCTGCAATAGAAACCATAATAGGAAAACTATCAATTTGGATCAAGATCAGGAGGAAGTGAGCTTAGAAATATAATCAAGTCTTCACTAAATGAAGAAGAAGAAAATTATAGCCAAGGAAATGGTCTTAAAGCATCTTTAAAGAAAAGAAAAAAGAATGGAAGAAGTTGGACTGAAGAGAAAAGATGACCCAAAGGACAAAGACTTCTCAGGTGATCCCAGTGCTGATGCAGGGATAGTGTGTTCCAACCAGCAAACCTGAATATTTGGGCCTCTTAGCTGGCCAGAACCAGGGGATACTGCATGGCTTAAAATCAGTGTGTCAGGGTTGTATCCTTTTGCCATACTTATTCAGTCTGTATGCTGAGCAAATAATCCGAGAAGCTGAACTATGTGAAGAAAAGCATGGCATCAGGATCAGAGGAAGACTCACTAACAACCTACAATATGCAGATGACACAGCTTTGCTTGCTGAAAGTGAGGATGACTTGAAGCATTTACTGGTGAAGATTAAAGACTGCAGTCTGCAGTGTGGATTACACTTCAACATAAAGAAAATGAAAATTCTCACAACTGCACCAATAAGCACCATCACGATAAATGGAGAAAAAATTGGAATTGTCAAAGATTTCATATTTTTGGTTCCACAACCAACACCAATGGAAGCAGCAGTCAAGACATCAGACAATGTATTGCACTGGCCAAATCTGCTGCAAAAGACCTCTTTAAAGTGCTGAAGAGCAAAGATGTCTCTTTGTAGACTAAAGCACACCTAACCCAAGCCATGGTAATTTTTAGTCACCTCATATGCATGTGAGAGTTGAACAATGAACAAGGAAGACCAAAGAAGAGTTGATGTTTTTGAGTTGTGATGTTGGTAAAGAATACTGAAAGTACCATAGAGTGCTAGAAGAATGAACAAATCTGTCCTGGAATAAGTGCAACTGGAATGCTCCTTCAAAGCGAGAATGGCCAAATTTCATCTCACCTGCTTTGGTCATGTTGTCAGAAGGGAACATTCCCTGGAGAAATATATCATGCTTGGTAAAGTGGAGGGTCAATGAAAAAGGGGAAGGCCCTCAACAAGATGGATTGACAGTAGCTGCAATGATGGGCTCAGGTATATCAAGGATTGTGAGGCAGTGTTTTGTTCCATTGGTCACTATGAGTCAGAGCTGACTCAACAGCACCTAACAACAACAACAGCTGGCCATAGCAGGCCAATAATACTGGTCACTAAAATCATCCACAGAACTTGCTTTGATCACTAAACAATCTTTTGTCATGGGGCTTCTCATGTAAAAATATGTCGACTCTTTTGATCAAGTAGAGTTTAAGAGGTAAATGTGTATGGAAAGGTGGGTGTCTGCAGGTCTTGGAACTCAGGGGCTCAAAGAGAATCCTCTGAATAGCAGATATGCTATTACAGACCCTTTGGCAATTTGACTTCTCATTACAAATGAAACAATTGGCATTTTGAATTATTAATGAGTGTGAACTTGATGAATGTGAACCAATTCTTATGGACCTGATAACTTTTGGGAGATCTGACAAATTTAATTGCTGAATTTTCAATAGGAAAAACTAAAACAAAATCCAAACCCATTGCCTTTGAGTCAATTCTGAACCAACCCTAAATTGTAGAGATCAATTCTGCCCTTTACCCCCAACTCACACATACATATACACACAGTCACACACATATGCACACATATAAAATATGTAAAGTGTAAGTATGTACATACATACACACTCACGTACATACAGATATATGTGAGGCCTTGTTTGGCCAGGCAGGCAGCCACCAAAAGGACATAATTATCGCATCCTCCCTGTAACAGCAAAATTATGCAGCCGAAAAGGTAAGTTTTCTTCAAATGTTCTTGTACCTCTCCACCTTTGGTGGTTGTCAACTTTTCATAAAAAGTAAATAGACTCAGTTTAGCACAAAGCTAGCCAAGGTACAGTAGCACTTTTTCTGGAGTGGTTTTTTCTTTGTTGTTGTTGTTTTCTTGCACAATCTTGTACTTGGCTGGTCATAATGGCAACTAGTCAGCAGGGCTTCTCCCTTTGAAAGAAGAAATGATCAGGGACAGTTTCTCTTAGTGGGGCTGAGAATGAGACAAAGAGCACCTTTCTTGTCTTTCACCTACGCTAAGCTCTTTCTCTGCAGGAGCTAAAGCAGGCAAGGCGAGCCCAGGGGGCCTTTATGAAATATCCTGCTTAATATTGAAAAGCATCATATCCAAACATCCTGGAAAGCACTTTCTTTGAAATTGCCATTGTGTTTACTCATCATACTGGTTAATTCTCATCAACTCACTCAGAATGTAACCTAAAGTCTTTACTTGTTCTCCACAGCTATTATGATCTGGGCCCAGCTACTCTCTGACCACATTCATTATCTTCCTCCCGCGCACAGCCCCTGCCCTACTCCCTCCCTCCAGTTTATTCCACTCTGGCCCCATTGGCTTCCTCATAGTTCCTCTATCCCACCCCCAGGGCATTGTCTCAGAACTTCTGTGATTTTGGTTAGGTGCCCTGGAGTAAGTTCTGACTTATATCAACATAATAAAACACTGCCCAATCCTGCGCCATCCTCACAATCATTGCTATGCTCAAGCCCATCATTATAGCCACTGTGTCAATCTATCTTGTTGAGGGTCTTCCCCTTTTTTACTGATCCCCTATTTTACCAAGTATGATATCCTTCTCCAGGGACTAGTCCCTTCTGACATGACCAAAGTACTGGAGACAAGGTCTGGCCATTCTCAATTATAAGGAATATTCTGGCTGTACTTCTTCCAGGACAGATTTGTCCATTCTTCTGGCAGTCCAGGTATTTTCAGTATCCTGCACCAATACCACAATTCAAAGGCATCAATTCTTCAGTCTTCCTTATTTCTTGTTGAGTTTTCAGATACATGTGAGGCAACTGAAAATATCATGGCTTGGGTCAAGCACACCTTAAGTCTTCAAAGTGATATCTTTGCTCTTTAACACTTTAAAGAAGTCTGTGATAGTTGGAGTTGTGTGTCAACTTGACTAGAGCACAATTCTGTGTGGTTTAAGCAGTTGTGATGTGGGTTATTCCCATGATGGGATCAGATGTATATGTTTTGAGCAGCCAATCCATTGAAAGGGAGTTTCCTAGGTGTGGTCCCTGCTTCCAATATATTTATGGACATCCTGGGAAAATGAGATACTCTTCCGTGGATCGGGATCCTGTTGTGCTGCCTACAACTGTCCATAAGTGAACAATCCACCATTTGGCCTGGGGATCCTGAATTCGTCATTCATTGGCATCAACAGTTGGTAACCTGCCAACCTTGAGTTCATCAGCCCCTGCAACTGTGTGAGTCAGGAAAAGCCTCCAGCTTGACATTTGATCAATGAACTTGGGACTTGCCAGCTTCTGTAAGTGTGTAAGCCATTTTCCTAAGATAAATCTCTCTCTCTCTCTCCCTTGCTATACACACACACACACACATACATACACAGGAGCTCTGGTGGTTTAGAAGCCTGGTGGTTCAAACCCACCACCCACTCCTCAGAAGGACGGTTGGGCAATCAACTTTTGTAGTGATACTGCCTCAGAAACCCAAGGAGGGGTCGCTATGAGTTGGGTCCAACTCAAAGGCAGTGAGTTTATAGATAGATAGATAGACAGATAAGCTTTACTGGTTTTGCTTCTCTAGAGAACTCAGCCTAACACAAGGTCTTTTGCAGCAGATTCACCTATTACAATACATCATTTGATTTCTTGACCGCTGCATTCATGGGTGTTGATTGTGGATCCAAGTAAAATGAAATCCTTGACAACTTCAATCTTTTCTGCATTTATCATGATGTTGTTTACTAGCCCAGTTGTGAGGATTTTTGTTTTCTTTATGTTCAGGTATAATCCATATGAAGAATGTAGTATTTGATCTTCATCAATAAATGTTTCAAGTCTTCTTCACTTTCAGCAAGTAAGGTTATGTCACCTGCATATCACAGGTTGTTACTGAGTCTTCCTCCAATCCTGATATCACATTCTTCTTCATATAATCCAGCTTCTCAGATTATTTGCTCAGCATACAGATTGAACAAGTATGGTGAAAGGATACAACTTTTATGCACACTCTTGCTGATTTTAAACAATTCTGTATCTCCTTGATCTGTTTGAATGACTGACTGCCTCTTGGTCTATGTACAGGTTCCACATGAGCACATTAAATGTTCTGGAATTCCCATTCTTCACAATGTTATCCATAATTTGTTATGATCCACAGAGTTGAATACCTTTGCATAGTTAATAAAACGCAAGCAAACAACATTCTGGTTTTCTGTGTTTCAGCCAATGCCACGTCCGGCAAAACTGCACAGGTCACGAAGTGAAGCAACATGAAAGGATTAATAGTTTTCTGTTTTATTATCTAAAAGGAACAGGGGCTGGGCAGACACCCTGCATGGTCTGCAAGAGTAACTCCTGATGCCTTTGTTCTACTTTATTTATATGTTTGTACATGATTACATCATTAGTCTTGGAAGTCATACAATCAGCTTATTCTCTACAGAGCTAAAGTTTTACTCCTCTACATGCTCAAGGACAACAGGTGGTAATTAAAACAATCACAGAAATCTTCTCAGGAATAAGGAGTATAAAACGATAAATGTTTACTAGGACACAATGATGCAAAGTATGAAACATTCCAATAAGATAAAAAACATGGAGAATAACATCTACTTTCAATACTTTGATGTTTTGCCAGTTAAATATTTAACAGTGAGAGACAGCTTGCCATCTCTTAAAGCAACAGTCAACCACAGAAAGGCCTTGCCATCTCTAAAAGCAAACAATCACAAGAGAGGCCTTGTCATCTCTTCACTGTAATTAGAACATGTGTCTTGCAATCATGTTCTTTTGGGGGTCTTTTTCTTAGTCCCCAAGAAGCCAAGATGTATCTGACATCATTAATGATATCACTTGTTTCATATCCTCTTCTGAATCTAGCTTGAATTTCTGGAAGTTCTCTGTCTATATAGTGCTACAACCTTTTTTTGGATTATCTTCAGCAAGATTTTACTTGCATGAGATATTAATGATATGGTTCAATAATTTCCACATTCTGTAGGATCACCTTTCTTTCAAATGACACACATATGGATCTCTTTTGGTTGGTTGGCCAAGTAGCTGTCTTCCAAATATCTTGGCATTAATGAGTAAGCTCCTCCAGTGCTGCATCTGTTTGTCAAAACATCTCAGTGGGTATTCCGTCAATTCCTTCCTGTTGTTGTTAGGACCCTTGAATCGCCTTCGACCCAGAGAGACCCTATGTATAAAAGAGAGAAATGTTGCCTGGTCCTGTGCCTACCTTCAATTGTTGCTATGTTTGAGCTCTTTGTTGCAGTCACTGTATTAATCAACTTCACTGAGGGTCTTCTTCTTTTTCAATGACCCTCTTCCAAGTACAATGTCTTTCTCCAGCAATTGGTCCTTCCTGATGACATGTCCAAACTAAGTGAGATGAAGTCTCATCATCTTTGCTTCAAAGGAGCATGCTGGTTATATTTCCTGCAAGACAGATTTGTTCATTCCTCTGGCAGTCTGTGGTATATTCAAAATTCTTTGCCAATATTACAATTCCACCACTCACCTGTCAGTTTGTCAGACTGTGGTGGCTTGCATGTGGCTGTGACACTGGAAGCTATGCCACTGGTATTTCAGATACCAGCAGGGTCATCCATGTTGGACAGGTTTCAGTGGAGCTTCTAGACTAAGATAGACTCAGATGAAGGAAGGGGCCATTCACTTCTCAAAGAATTGCCCAGTAAAACATTTGCATACCTCTATAAATAGCTCTGAAACATTGTCTGATATAGTGCCAGAAGATGAGCCCCTCAGGTCAGAAGATACTCAAAGTACAACTGAGGAATAGCTGCCTCCTCAGAGTAGAGTCAACCTTACTAACATGGATGGAGTAAAGTTTTTGGGACGTCCATTTGCTGATGGGGCATGACTCAAAATGGGAAGAAATAGCCGCAAACATCCACTAATGATCAGAACAGGGAATGTATGAAGTATAAATATAGGAAAACTGGAAGTTGTCAAAAGTGAAATAGAACACATAAAGATCAACATCCTAGGCATCAGTGAGCTGAAATGGACTGGTTTGGCTATTTTGAATCAGACAACCATATGATACACTATGCTGGGAATGACAAATTGAAGAGGATTGGGTGGCATTCATTCACAAAAAATGTTTCATGATCTATCCTGATGCACAATGCTGTCAATGATAGGATAAGAGCCATATGTCTACAAGTTGTTATGTTGTTGTTAGGTGCCGTCGAGTCATTTCTGACTCATAGCAACCCCATGCACAGCAGAACGAAACACCGCCCAATCCCACGCCAGCTCCATGATCCTTGCTATACTTGAGCCCATTGTCGCAGCCACCATGTCAATCCATCTCGTCGAAGGCCTTCCCCTCTTTTGTCGACCCTCCACCTTACCAAGTATGACATCCTTCTCCAGGAAATGGTCCCCACTGACAACATGACCAAAGTAGGTGAGATGAAGTCTGAACATTCTTCCAAGGAGCAACTCAGCTGCACATCCTCCAGGACAGATCTGTTAGTTCTTTTGGCAGTCCACGGTACCTTCAGCATTCTTTGCCAGCACCACAATTCAAAAGCGTCAACTCTTCTTCGGTCTTCCTTATTCATTGTCCACCTCTCAAATGCATAAGAGGCAATTGGAAATATCATGTCCTGTGTCAGGTGCACCTTAGTCCTCAAGGAGACATCCTAGCTCCTCAGCACTTGAAAGAGTTCCTTTGCAGCTGACCTGCCCAGTGCTGCACATTGTCCAATGTCATGACTGCTGCTTCCATTCGCCTCAGTTGTAGAAACAAGCAATGTGAAGTCTGTGACAACCTCAATCTTTTCTCCATTTATTGTGATGCTGCTTATTGATCCAGTTGTGAGGTTTTTTGTCTTCTTTATATTGAGATGTAATCCATACTACAGACTGTGCTCCTCAATCTTCATCAGTAAGTACCTCAAGTCATCCTCACTTTCAGCAAGCAAAGTTGTATCATCAGCATATCTCAGGTTGTTAATGATTCTTCCTCTAATCCTGATGCCATGTTTTTCTTTTTATAGTCCAGCTTCTTG
>NW_006921694.1:5378558-5380015 GCF_000298275.1 Orycteropus afer afer | reverse complement strand
TTAATGCATGTTTGCTGCTGTTTCCCTCAATTTGAGTGGTGCCACATCTGCAAATGGAGATCTCAAAAGCTTTACCTTATCCATATGAGTAAGGCTGATTTTACTCTGATAATGCAGCTCTTTCCCAGTCCTACTTTGAGAGCTTTCTAAGCTAAGTAACTCATCTTCCTCCTCTATATTGGACAATGTTTCCAGACTATTCATAAAGTTGTGCAGTAATGTATTAGACAGTGTTTCTCTGCTATTCATAAGGTTTCCCCTGGCCAATTCTTTGAGAAGTGGATGGCCTCCTCCTTCTTTCTAGTCTGTCTCAGTCTGCAAGCTGGGCTGATACCTATGCATCACGTGCACCCCACTGGGTTTGAAACACCAGTGGCACAAGCCTCAAGACTCACAGCAACAAGTCACCACAGTAGGACAAACGACAGACAAGTTTGTCTTCCTTAGCTGTTGGACCCCTCCAACAACCCTAACCTGGATCTCTGCATCTGATCCTCGATCTATTCCAGTCCCCTTTGCCTTTTCTGTCCTCTCCCTGTCTTCCCGCTTTGCTCCTTGTGGGGTGTGCCCTGGGTTCCCTCTCCTCACCTGGGTCCCTGCAGCTGACCTCTTGATCTGTTCCAGTCCCCTTTGCCTTTTTCAGTCTACAAGAGATACCAGTTAATACTACTATTATTCAAATTTACACACCACCACCAAAAGCAAAAGACAAGGAAATTGAAGATTTTCACCAACTTCTGCAGTCTGAAATTGACCAAACATCCAATCAAGATGTATGGATTACTGGTGATTGGAATGTGAAAGTCAGAAAGAAAGAGGAATCATCAGTAGTTCGAAAATATGGCTTTGGCCATAGAAATGAGCTGGAGACCACATGATAGAATTTTGTCAGACCAACAACTTATGCATTGCAAATACCTTTTTTCAACAACATAAACCATGGATATACACATGCACCTCACTAGATAGAATACACAGGAATCAGATCAACTGGTGGAAAGAAGCAGTAGAGAAGCTCAGTATCTCAGCCCAAACAAGGCCAGGAGCTGACTGTGGAATAGACCATCAGTTGCTCATATGCAAGTTCAAGTTGAAGCTAAAGATAATTAAAATAAGTTCATATAAGCAAAAATGTGACCTTGATTATATCCTACCTGAATTTAGAGACCATCTTAAGAATAGATTTGACACATTGAACATCAATGATAGAAAACCAGGTGAATTGTGGGATGACATCAAGACCATCATACCTAGGCAGACTAGGCAGAAAGACTGCACAGACCCTCTTCAATAAAGAAAAGGGAAACCAATTAACACAGACACAGAAGATAATCCTGGACACCTGAGCCTTGAAGGGAAGGATATAGAAGTGGGCAAAACCCCAACTAGCAGAAGAATTTGCATGAAAATGCCAAAAAAGGAGACAGACGGAGCTGCAGTCTGGCAATGATCCTGAG
>NW_006921694.1:5364561-5374348 GCF_000298275.1 Orycteropus afer afer | reverse complement strand
AAAAAAGACCATCATACCTAAGGAAAGCAAAAGGTCACTAAAAAAGACAGGAATGGAAGAAAAGTCCAAAATGGATGTCAGAAAACACTCTGAAACTTGCCCTTGAGTGAAGAGTAACTAAAGCAAATGGAAAAAATGACAAGATAAAAAAGCTGAACAGAAGATTTCAAAGACAAGTTAGAAAAGACAATGTCAGTTATTATAATGTCATGTGCAAAGACCTGGAGTTAGAAAAACAAAAGGGAAGAACACACTCAGCATTTCTCAAGCTGAAAGAATTGAAGAAATACTTCAAGCCTCAATTATATGAAGAAGAACATGGTATCAGGATTGCAGGAAGACTCATTAACAACCAGTGATATGCAGAGGACAAAACCTTGTTATATTGAAGGTTGCTCTAGTTGCAATGTTAAAAGATTTTATTGGCAAAACATTGAGTGATGCAGGAAACATCAAAAGAAGAGAGAAAGAATACACAGAGTCCCTGTACCAAAAAGAATCAGTTGATGTTAATCTATTTAATGAGATGTCATATGATCAAGAATTGATGGTATTGAAGGAAGAAATAGAAGCTGCACTGAAGGAATTGGGAAAAAAACAAAATTCCAGGAATTGATGGAATACCCATTGAAATGTTTCAACAAATAGATGCTGTGCCGGAGGCACTTACCCATCTATGCCAAGAAATTTGGAAGATAAGTACCTGGCCAACTAACTGGAAGAGATCCATATTTGTACCCATTCCAAAGAAAGGTGATCCAACTGAATGTGGAAATTATCAAACAATATCATTAGTATCACATGCAAGTAAAATCTTGCTGAAGATAATTAAAAAATGGTTGCAGCAGTATATTGACAGGGAACTTCCAGAAAGGAAAGCTAGTTTCAGAAGAGGACATGGAATGAGGGATATCATTGCTGATATCAGATGGATCTTGGCTGAAAGCAAAGAACACCAGAAAGATGTTTACTTGTGCTTTATTGACTATGCAAAAGCATTCAACTGTGTGGATCATAACAAATTATGGATAACATTGAGAAGAATGAGAATCCCAGAACACTTAATTGTGCTCATGAAGAACCTGCAGAGATAAGGAGGAAGCTGTTGTTTGAACACAACAAGAGGTACTGCATGGTTTAAAATCAGGAAGGAAGTGCATCAGGGTTGTATCTTTTCACCATACTTATTCAATCTGTATGCTGAGCAGATAATCCAAGAAGCTGGACTATATGAAGAAGAACGTAGTATCAGGATTGGAGAAAGACTCATGAATAACCTGTGATATGCAGAGGACACAACCTTGCTTGCTGAAAGTGAAGATGACTTGAAACACTTTCTGATGAAGATTAAAGACTACAGTCTGCAGTATGGATTACATGTCAACATAAAGAAAATGAAAATCCTCAAAACTGGACCAATAAGCAGCATCATGATCTATGGAAAAAAGATTGAAGTTGTCAAAGATTTCATATTACTTGGCTTCACAATCAACACCTATGGAAGCAGCAGTCAAGAAATCAGATGGTGTATTGCACTGGGTAACTCTGCTGCAAGAGACCTCTTTAAAGTGCTGAAGTGCAAAGATGTCTCTTTGAAGATTAAGGTGCACCTAACCCAAGCCATGGTATTTGCAACATCCTCATATGCATGTGAAAGTTGGATGATAAATAAGGAAGACCAAAGAAGAGTTGATGCTTTTGAGTTGTGGTGTTGGAGAAGAATACTGAAAGTCCCATGGACTGCCTGAAGAACTAACAAATCTGTCCTGGACAAAGTACAGCCAGAATGCTCCTTGGAAGCTGGAATAACCAGACTTTGTCTCCCCAACTTTTGTCATCTTGTCAGAAGGGACCATTCCCTGGAGTGGAATATCATGTTGGTAAAGTGCAAGGTCAGCGAAAAAGGAGAAGGTCCTCAACAAGATGGACTGACTCAGTGGCTGCAACGATGGGCTCAGGTATAGCAAGGAGGCTGACAGAAGACCGGAGAGTGTTCCCTTCTGGTGTACATTGGTTGCTATGAGTCAGAACTGACTCAATGGCACCTAACAACAACATCACAATTCAAATAACAAAATTCTTTGGTCTTCCTTTTTCATTATCCAACTTTCACATGCATATGAGGTGATCAAAAATACCATGCCTTGGGTCAGGCACACCTTAGTCATCAAAATGACATCTTTGCTTTTTAATATTTTAAAGAGGTTTAAGATAGACTAGGAAAGGTCTGGCAATCTATTTACAAAAACTATCCAATGAAAACTTTATGGTTAACAACAAAAATTGTTCAGTATAGTGCTAGAGGATAACCCTTAGTTGGAAAGCACTTGAAATACAACTGGGGAAGAGCTGCCTCTTCAGAGTAGAGTCAACCTTAATGATGTGGTGGAGTGCAGCCTTCTGGATCTTCATTTGCTATCTGGCATGACTCGAAATGCAACAACTATAAATATCTATTAATAATCAGCATGTAAAATGTACAAAGTAGGTACTAAGGAAAATAGGAAGTTATCCGAACTGAAATGGAACTGCTAAGGACTGATATCCTAGGCATTCTTGAGCCGAAATCAACCGGATTTGGCTATTCGAATCTGACGTTCAGAACCCCTACACTTGAATTCTTTCTGTGTGTAATATTCTTTTCTGCAGTTATGTGCATGAGTTACTCCCTCACTTTGTTTATGTCTTTAGTCAAATATCACTCTTATTAAAGATACCTTCCCATTTAACCTAAAATATATAGCAGCTCTACCTCCCATTTCCACATTCTGTTGGATCACCTTTCTTTGGAATGGATGCAAATATGATCTCTTCCAATCAATTGGCCAGGTAGCTCTCTTCCAAATTTCTTGATATAAATCAGTGAGTGCTTCTAGCATTGCATCCATTTGCTGAAACATTTCAATGAGAATTCTGTCATTTCCTAGAAACTTGTTTTTTCACCAGTTCCTTCAATGTGGTTTGGACTTCTCCTTTCAACACCCTTGCTTCTTGACCATATGCTGTCTCCTGAAATGATTGAACATTGATCAATTCTTTTTGATACAGTGACTCTGTGTATTCCTTCCATCTTCCACTGGTGCTTCCTTCATTGTTAATATGTTTTCCATAGAATCCTTCAATATTGCAACTCAGGGCTTGAATTTTTTCAGTTTGAGAAATGCCAAGAATGTTCTTCCATTTTGATTTTCTAACTCCAGGTCTTTGCACATTTCAGCATAATACTTCCTTTGTCTTCTTGAACTCCCCCTTTGAAATCATTTATTCATCTCTTTTACTTCATCATTTCTTCCATTCACTTTGGCTACTTTCCATTTAAAAGCAAGTTTTAGAGTCTCTTCTGACATTAATTTTTCTCTTTTCTTTCTTTCCTGTCTTTTGAATGACCTTTTACTTTCTTCATGTATGATGTTCTTAATGTTATTCCACAATTCATCTGATCTTTGGTCATTTGTGCTCAATGTGTCAAATCTATTCTTCAGATGTTCTCTAAATTCACATAAGGTATACCCAAGATTGTATTTTGGCTGTCATGGATTTGTTGCACTTTTCATTAGCTTCAATTTAAACTCATATGTAAGCAATTGATGGTATATTCCACAGTTGGCCCCTGGCCTTGTTCTGACTGATGATACTGAGTTTCACCATCATCTCTTACCACAGATGTAGTTGATTGGGTTCTTGTGTATTCCATCTGGTGAGGTCCATGTGTGTGTGGAATGCAGAAATTATTGAACTATATCATTAATAACACAATTTTTTTCCTTGTCCTGTTTTATTTTTCTTTATAGGTCTTACTACCCATATAGAGTGTCAGTGGGGAATAAGAATATATATATGTTTATTGTCTGTCTCTCTCTAACACGCTATAAGCTCCTTGGGAACAGGAATTTTGTCAATTTGATGACTGTCATTTTCCTGAGGGCCTAGAATAGTGTCCAGCCCTTAGTAAATACTCAGTAAATACATGCTGAATGAATGAATCGTTCTTCCCTTCTGCTATTTTCTTTTTTCCCTAATTATTTTACTCACTTCCTTCTAATAAATCCTTAAATGACATGTTGATTTCAGAAAGGTGTCATTTCAAAGAGCTCTGGTGGCACAGTACTGAGGCATTTGCCTGCTCTCAGAAGGTTGGTCGTTCAAACCACCAGCCACTCCATGGAAGAAAGATGAGGCCGAAAGGTGTCATTTCTTCCATCAGTGAAGTCCTTCTTGGTTGAAGGGAGCCCAGTACTAAGTTTGGAAGTTCCAGTTAGAGTGTGGGAGGACTTGTAGTCTTCTACAATTCTAAAAAAGATATAACAACAATACAAAGAAACCCTAAGGGGCATATTTTAAGAAGATCCTAAAATCATTCTAAGTACTATGGTCAAATCCATCTTGTGGAAGGAAAGGCTCTTAGATTTGGGGAGTCACTTTGGTGGTTTTTCAGTTCTGCGAAGGGAGGTACAGCGCTGAAGCAGCATAGAAGTAACAGATGAGGACATAATTTTGCTCTCATACCATTATGAAAGATTCCTGTATTTGGTGAGAGGTTTTCATGTTTTATAGTTCCTCTAAACCAAAAACCAAACTCATTGCCATCAAGTCAGATCCAACTCATAGCGACCCCTCCTTGGGTTTCTGAGGTGATATCACTATTGAAGTAGATTGCCCAATCTTGCTTCTGAGGAGTGGCTGGTGGGTTTGAACTGCTAGGCTTCTGGTTAACTGTCAAATGCCTTAGACATTCTGTACACAGAGCTCCTGTAGTTTCATGTTCTGAAAGACTGAAGTTTGAGGAGCAAAAAACCAAACTCACTGCCATCGAGTTGATTCCATCTCATAGAGACGCCCATTGGGTTTCCAAGGCTGTAAATCTTTATTATTATTATTATTATTTTATTTTTATTATGATTTGGGTGAAGATTTACAGAGCAAATTCACTTTCCATACAGCAGTTCACATATACTTTGTCTCATGTCATTGACCACAGTTTACCACAATGCAACAGCTCCCCTCCCACTTCCTCCCCATAGTTACCTCTTCCCAGTATCCATCCTTCCATACACTCCTGCCCCCTGAGCTGTCTCCCTGTGCATAAGCAGCCCTTCTTTCTCCCATGATTGTTCTCTTAGACCTATAAAGAAACTCTCCAAGGAGTAGATCTACTTGAGGTAAATCCAAGGCTGTAAACCTTTATGGAAGCAGACTGCTTCATCTTTCTTCCACAGAGTGGGCTGGTGGCTAGCAGGCAAATGCTTTAACCACTACACCACCAGAGCTCCTTGAAGTTTGAGAAGTAGGTAGAAAATAAAAAATTAAAGTCGGATGGATAGGAAGCCAGTGTTGAAGAAGAGATCAGGAGGGGTTCCTGGTAGTATAGTATCAGTGTTTCACATTAAGCTTTGTTATGTTTCATGTTTAATGAAGAAATCTCCTTCACTAATTCCAGGTCTCAAAAAAAATAGCTGTGTTAACCACCAGCAGTATCAGCCTTGTGTTAGCTTTGCCTTAAGAAGCAAAGGAACATTGTGTCCATATTTTAGGATGATGGAGAACAGATAGGATGAGGGATGAATTAAGAGGCAGAGATAAGATGGCTGGGTGTGATGCAGGAGAATTTGGAAACAGAAGGTCAGAGGTGTCAACTTGGAGAATCTACAGGGATTCTTGGAAAATTGGGAATTGCAAGAATATCCTGCAATTACTGTGGCATTAGTATTTGAAAATAAAGGAAAGGAGACACCAGAAGAATGAAGGATTTAGGGACTCCTGGGTCACCCTCCTAAAGAGAGCTCTCATGGCATAGTGGTTAAAGCATTCAGCTGTTAACCAAAAAGTTGGTGGTTTTAATCCACCAGCAGTTCTGTGGGAAAAAGATGAGGCAGTCTGCTTCCATAAAGATTTATAGGCTTAGAATCAGGTACAACTTCATTCAGCTCAATCATGTGCCCAGATCCTAGCAGTCCCCAATCAAGGACATGATAGACATGGCTAACAGTATACACCTTAGAAGCTCAAGAATACAAGACTCAAGAATACAGGACAGATGATGCACAACATGGGTTAATTTCAGCAGTTTTGAGTTGACTATCTGTTCATCTACAGAGCTCCCGCCCCTTGGCCAATGCTGTAAAATCTATTAACTAAAAATAAATTATGTTCTGTAACCATGAGTCTACAAGTCATTTTGAAGCAGAATATACATACCTATCTGTCAGCATTGTTTAGTAATAATCATTGGATTTCTTTTTTGCACGTGTTTTAGGTGTCACCTGTGAGGAGTGGAGAGGCAAATTTCAAAGGTTAAGGCAAATCATATAGCTGGAAAGTGCCCATGTGAACAGCTCACTCTGGGAGACCCCCATACTGGGCAGAATCTGGGCTTCGTGGTATTACAGGGCTTCACACATGGATTGCTGGTGGCTGGAAGCAAAGACAGTGCACATCCTGCACTACCCAACAGGTGGAGGGACAAAGAAGCCTGCCCCTAAAATATCAGGACACATTTCTTTTCAATGCTTATCATTTTTCTGTGTTGCTGAACTATATCTTTCATCTGTAATAAAGCTATTTTATGAGTATAAACTGTTTATGTGTAAATACTTTCAGCAATTGAACACTTAAAGTGATTGATGGGTAATTAACACAGTAAGATGAGAAAGGACTTCAGATAAAAGCCACCCTGAAGCCTGAAAGATGTTTCCAATGGAGAGTTTTATATGTGTGTGTATGTCTGTGTGTGTTGAAATACAATACTTAAGTTATGTTTGTCCTTAGGGCTGTACCTCCAGAAAAACAAATGGAATGTATTATGGTTTACTCCAATAGAAGAACATGTCTAACTTTGAGAAAAGATTTGTCTATCCAAGGTTGCCAGATTTGTATGCAAGCAGACAGAAAGGACCATGGTATTAATTTGCATTTCTTTTTGTCTTCCCCACAATCTCCTTTACTTTGGCCCCTCTACCTTGTAGAAGGAGCAGTGTGGTTTCATATAGTATTGTTGTTATTATGTGCCGTCGAGTCAGGCCTGACTCATAGAGACCCTCCTTGGGTTTCCAAGGCAGTATCACTACAGAAGTAGATTGCCCCATCTTCCTTCCAAGGAATGGCATATGTATGTGTATATATTAACACACACATGCACACACATATTTGTAACTTTCACATATCACATGTTGTTGTGTTGTTGTCAGGTGCCATCAAGTTGGCTCCGACTTATAGCAATCCTGTGTACAACAGAACAAAACAGTGCTTGGTCATGTGCCACCCACACAATCTTTGTTATACACGAGCCCATCATTGCAGCCAATCCATCTTACTGAGGGTCTTCTCCATTTTCGTTGACCCTCCTTATCAAGCATGATATCCTTCTACAGGGAATTATCTCTTCTGACAACGTGACCAAAGTAGATGAGACAAAGAAGTCTGGACATTCTCACTTCCAAAAAGCATTCTGGCTGCAGTACTTCCAGGAGAGATTTGTTAGTTCTAGCAGTCCATGGTACTTTCTGTATTCTTCACCAACACCTCAACTCAAAAGCACCAACTCTTCTTCAATCTTCTTTATTCATTGTCTAGCTTTCACATGTATGTGAGGCTACAGAAAATACCATGGCTCAGGTTAGGCGCACCTTAGGCTTCAAAGAGACATTTTTGCTCTTCAGCACTTTAAAGAGGTCTTTTGGAGCAGATTTCTCCAGTGCAATACGTTGTCTGATTTCTTCACTGCTGCTTTCATTGGTGTTGATTGTAGAACAGAGTAATATGAAATCTTTGACTATTTCAATCTTTGCTCCATTTATCACGATGCTGCTTATTAGTCCAGTTGTGAGGATTTTTGTTTTCTCTCTGTTGAGGTGTAATCCATACTGAAGACTGTAGTCTTGAATCTTCATCAGTAAGTGCCTCAAGTCATCTTCACTTTCAGCAAGCAGGGTTGTGTCATCTGCATATTACAGGTTGTTCAAGAGTCTTCCTCTGATCCTGATATCATGTTTTTCTTCACATAGTCTAGCTTCTCAGGATATTTGCTCAGCATATACACTGAATAAGGATGGTGAAAGGATACAACCCTGACATACTCCCTCCCTGGTTTTCAACCATGCAATATCCCTTGTTCTGTTCAAATGATAGCATCCTGGTCTATGTACAAGTTTCTCAAGAGCACAATTAAGTGTTCTGGAATTCCCATCTCAATGTTATATTCATAATTTGTTATGACCCACACAATTGGAGGCTTTTGCATAGTCAATAAAACACAAGTAAACATCTTTCTGGTAGTCTTTGCTTTCAGCCAAGATCCATCTGACATCAGCAATGATATCCCTCATTTCATGTCCTCTTCTGAATCCAGGTTGTAGTTCTGAAAGTCTCTTGTCAATATGCTGCTGCAACCGTTTCTGAATTATCTTCAGCAAGATTTTACTTGCATGTGATGTTAATAATATTGTTTGATAAATTCCACATTCTGTTGGATCACCTTTCTTTGGAATGGGTACAAATATGGGTCTCTTCCAGTCAGTTGGCCAGGTAGCTGTCTTCCAAATCTCTTGGCATAGACAAGTAAGTGCATCCAGTGCAGCATCCGTTTGTTGAAACATTTCAGTTGGGTATTCTGTCAATTCCTGGAGCCTTGTTTTTCACAATTTCCTTCAGGGCACATTTCTTCATTCAATACCACAGGTTCTTGATAATTTGCCACCTCTTAAAATGGATGTACATCTACCAATTCTTTTTTTGTACAGTGACTCTGTGTATTCATTCCATCTTCTTTTGATGTTTCCTACACCATTCAACATATTGCCATAGGATGCTTGAATAGTGGAACTCGAGGCTTGAATGCTTTTCTTTAGTTCTTTCAGCTTGAGAAATGGTGAGCATGTTCTTCCCTTTTAGTTTTCTAACTCCAAGTCTTTGCAATGTCATTATAATAATTAACTTGGTCTTCTTGAGCTGCTCTTTGAAATCTTCTATTCAGCTCTTTTGTCTTGTCATTTCCTTCATTTTCTTTAGCTACTCTCCATTCAAGAGCAAGTTTCAGAGTCTCTTCTGACATCCATTTTGGTCTTTTCTTCCTTTCCTGTCCTTTTAATGAACTTTTGCTCTCTTCATGGATGATGTTCTCTTTTTTTTTTTAATTAAAAAAAAATTATTGTGCATTGGTGCAAATTTACAGAGAAAAAAAAAATTAATTGTGATTTGGGTGAAAATTTACAGAGTAAATTCACTTTCCATACAGCAGTCACATAAACTTTGTCTCATGACATTGACCACAATTTACCACAATGCAACAGCTCCCCTCCCACTTCCTCCCCATAGTTACCTCTTCCCTGTGTCCACCCTCCATGCACTCCTGCCCACTGAGCTGTCTCCCTCTGCATAAGCAGCCCTTCTTTCTCCCATGATTGTTCTCTCCAAGGACAGTATCTCCCTCAGGTAAATGTTCGACTCATATGCCTGTCTTTTGTTTATCTAGAAGCCACAAGTGTGGGGTCAATTCCAGACCTGAAGGGCATCTAGGGGCCATAGTCTCAGTGGTTCCATCAGGCTCTGTCAGACCAGCAAACCTGATTCCCCCCCTTTTTTTTTCTCCAAGTGATTTTGAGTTTTGGTCCACATTGTTCTCCCTCTCTATCAAGGATCTCCTACATAGATCCCCTTCCAAATGGATGACAGTGGTAGCCGGGCACTATCTAGGTCATCTGGTCTCATAGTCGTATAGGCTGCAGATCAGATGGTGTAGCAGTCACTAGGACTAATTGTTTCCATGAATTTTGGTTTTCTTCATTCTTCTTTG
>NW_006921694.1:5338172-5341254 GCF_000298275.1 Orycteropus afer afer | reverse complement strand
TTTATCACTTTAACAAACAGAAATTTATTTTCTTACAGTTTAGGACGCTAGAAGTCTAAATTCAGGGTATTGGCTGTAGGGCAATTTTTTTTTTTTTTTTTTTTTTCTCTGTCAGCTCTGGAGGAAAATCCTTTTTCCTTGGTTTTTTGGTCATCTTCAGATAGCACGGTTTCTCTCTTTCCCATCTCTACTTTTCAGATCTCTTTTATATTTCCAATAGATTGACTCAAAAATGCCCACTACTAATCCTGTCATGGACTTGTTTTAGTTGTCTTCAGCTTCAATTTGAACTTCCATATGAGCAATTGATAGTCTGTTCCACAGTCAGCTCCTGGCCTTGTTTTGGCTGAAGATATTAAGCTTTTCCATCATCTCTTTCCACAGATAAAGTCGATCTGATTCCTCTGTATTCCATGTGGTAAGATTCATGGGTATAGTCATGGTTTGTATTGTTGTAAAAAGGGTATTTGCAATGAATAAGTCATTGGTCTTGCAAAATTATATCATGCAATCTGCGGTGTCATTTCTATCACCAAGGCCATATTTTCCACCTATTGGTGATTCTTGTTTCCAACTTTCTCATTCCAGTCACCAATAATACTCAATATATCTTGGTTGCATGTTTGGTCAATTTCAGACTGCAGAAGTTGGTAAAAGTCTCCAGTTTCCTCATCTTTGACTTTAGGGTTGGTGTGTAAATTTGAACAATAGCAGTATTAACTGGTCTTCCTGTTAGGCATATGGGTATCATCTTATAACTGACGGCATTATACTTCAGGATAGATCTTGAAACATCTTTGTTACAATTAATGCTGTTCTGGTTACCTAGTGCCACTCTGACAGGAATATACCACAAATGGGATGGCCTAAAAAACAGGAGTTGATTCTCTTACAGTTCGGGAGGCTAGAAGTCTGAGTTCAAAGTGTCAGGCTCAAGGGGCTGTATGAAAGCCCCTTGATCTTGGGCTTCAGTTCTGCCTCTTGCTCCTGGCCCATTGAAGCTAGAGGCATGTCTTCACTCAGGCAGCTACTGGCTGCTGAGGCTAACAAACCCAAGGTCAACAAATGAAATGACACAGTCCCAATGTTACCAAACCACATGGCAGGTCATTAATTTAAGTCCATTGTAAGTCCCAAGGTCATCAGAGCATGGCTGGCTGCTGAACAATGACATGGCTACATGCAGGATCCAAGCATGCTGTAGGTTAGAGACCATTCCCAAGGCTTCTCCTTATATACAGGAAGCAGACCACATCCCAAAAGCAGCTACTCAGCTGCTTGTGGTAGATCCCACCATGGATTTAATTACCAATCTCACCATGGGGAATAACTACATCCAGCTGCCCAGCCATTCAACCAGGCCCAGCCAAGTTGACACACAGACTTAACCACCACAAATGCCAAGCCTTTCCTCTTCAGTTTTTCCTTCCTGGCATAGTAGATCATATGGTTGTCTGATTCAAAACGGCCAGAAACTGTCCATTTCAACTCACTAATGCCTAGGATATCGATCATTAAGCATTCCATTTCATTTTTTACAACTTCCAATTTTCCTGGCTCCATACTTTGTAAAATCCCTGTACTGATTATTAATGGATATTTGCAGCTGTTTCTTTCCATTTTGAGTCATGCCCTATCAGCAAATTGTGGTCGTGCAAGCTTTACTCCATCCACATCAGCAAAGTCATCTCTCCTTTGAGGAGGCACCTCTTCCTCCTTTGTACTTTTAGTGCCTTCTGACCTGAGGGGCTCATCTTCCAGCACTACATTAGACAATGTTTCAGGGCTATTTATAAAGTTTTCTAGTAATAGATCAGACTGTGTTTCACTGCTCTTCATAAGGTTTTCACTGGCCAAGTCTTTGAGAAATGGATGGTCCCTTCCTTCTTCTGAGTCTTAGTCTGGAAGCTCTGTTAAAACTTGTCCACCATGTTTGTATTTGAAATGCTGCTGGTATGTGAAATACTGGTGCATAGCCTCCAGCCTCACAGTCACACACAAGCCACCACAGTGTAAATAGAGACATAATATATGAGTGGAAAAATGATCTATGATAAAGAATGAAGGAAAATGTGATAATTTTATTATCATAGGTTAGGATTTTGGCTGTATCTAAGTCCATTAAATCACCTGCCAGCTCTGACTCCAGTTGCCCACAGTGGTAACCCACTCATAAAGCATTGGCTTTCCTCCCTTCCTGTCTCATTCTCTCCACTCCCTCACTTGTGCTTCCTGGAATCACCTTGTATGTAAAAGTGTTGTAAAAAGTCCTTATTTCAAAGTCTACTTATGGTGAACCCATACTAAGACAAATTCTAAAGTTCATGTCATTGTTGTTACTGTTGTTATTGTTTTTGATTACACTATATTCCCACCTGAAAAAATAAATAAATACCATAGGTTGCTGATCAGTCAGAACCTGAACTTAACATTTTTAAGGTTTGAAAAAGTGAAGAAGATAATAATCTCAGCAAAGTGGCAAGTTCTTTCCCTATTTCTCTAAGTATCCGTCTTGCGAAAAGCAGCCTTAACATCAAACAGGGTGATGATGGTTTTGAAGGGGGCTCTATTCTGATGCATGTGGACATAGATTCAGTTTGGGTTTTCTACCTATTCAACAGTAGCTTTTCAGAATGTATCTGAAAAGTAGGATACTGAGGATTTCTGGTAAGATGGCAGAATAGGCAGAAAGACTGCACAGACCTTCTTCAATGAAGAAAAGGGGAACCAATTAACACAGATACAGAAGATAATCCTGGACCCCTGAGCTTTGAATGGAAGGACATATAAGTGGACTAAACTCCAACTAGTAGAAGAATTTGCATGAAACACCAAAAAAGGAGACATATAAAGCTGCAGTTTGGCAGTGATCCTGACAGCACAGACAGTTTGGATATTGCTGAGTGGTTTTAGGACCTAAGACTTAACCTAAAAATTGGCCCAGCTCTGCTAGCATAGTGCCTAAGGCACTTGACTGCTAAACAGAAGCTTGGTGGTTCAAACCCACCAGCCACTCCTTGGAAGGAAGGTTGGGCAATCTATTTCCATAGTGATATTGCCTTGGAAACCCAAGGAGGGGTTG
>NW_006921694.1:5335993-5337550 GCF_000298275.1 Orycteropus afer afer | reverse complement strand
TTATTTATTCTTCCCTTCCCAGGTTCTAGTTTTCAGCTTTTTCTCTCTTTCCTGTACCAATTCTTTTCTTTTTTGTGGTTAACCCCATTCCTTGTTTTTCTTTTTGCATTTTTCCAATTTTTTTCTTCATTATTCTCCTACTGTACTTTTTTTTCTCCTACTTCCCTCTCATCAGATATTGTGGGTTTTTTTTTTCTTTTCTTTTCTTTGATTATTGTTTCTGTGTCATTACATGGTGTGTTTTTTATCAACTTGCTTTTACTTTTTTTATGGTTTTTCAATGGTTATTTTTGTCTAACTGAGTGGGAGACAGAAACAGTGCCCATATGACAAAACCACACCCAAACCTCCTGAAGCTTCATTTACTGAGTAAAACCCACCACTTCCTTCTCCACCAATGGGCCAATGATAAACAACCACCAAGAAAAGCCAGACTCATCCTTAGCTGCTCTTCACAAACAGTTATCAGAGATCTAAATATACAATGTCACATAGACAATAGACCATCACAGTCCACACAAAGAAGCAAGATAAAATGATAGAAACAAGGGAGCAGAATACAGACCCAGAACACATCCCTGGGGAAGAAGCAGCATTTGAACTCCCTGATAAGGAATTCAAAAGAATTATATTCAGGTATCTTCAAAGGATTGAGAGACAGATCAAGGAAAACACTGACAAAATTAAGAAAAACACAGACAAAACCCTACAACAATTTCAGAAGAAAATACAAGAATAAAATGATATAATAAATGAAAAATTAGAAATGATTCTAAATCTACAGATAGAAATCCACATTTGGGAAGAAAAGTGGGGGGACCAGATTTGTGGTCTGATAGAGCCTGATGGAACCACTGAGACTATGGCCTCTAACTGTCCTTCAGGTCTGGAATTGAACCCATACCTGTGGCTTCAAGCCAAGCAAAAGACCGGCATAGGAGTTGAACATTTACCTGAGGTAGATACACTCCTTGGAGAGAACAATCATGGGAGAAAGAAGGGGTGTTTATGCACAGGGATACAGCTCAGGGGGCAGGGGTGCATGGAGGGATGGACACAAGTAAGAGGTGGCTGTTGGGAGGAAGTGGGAGGGGAGATGTTGTATTGCGGTGAATTGTGGTCAATGTCTTGAGACAAAGTGTATGTGAACTGCTTTACAGAAAATGAAGTTGCTCTGTAAATTTTCATCCAAATCAAAATTTAAACAAAAAAAGTTAAAAAATCTACAGATAGAAATCAGATTAATACTAAATTTTCAGAAATAGATAATACATTGAAAGGCAAAGGAATAGAATTGAATCAATGGAAGACAGAATTAATGAGATTGAAGACAAATACCTGAATACTTCTTTGGAAAGGGATCAAACAGAAAAAAGATCAAAACAAAATGAAGGAAGCCTGAGGTTCATGTGAGATACCATCAAAAGGAATAACCTACACATACTTGGAATTCCAGAACAGAAAAAGAAAAATAAAACCACTGAGAAAATTGTCCAAGATTTGTTGGAAGACAATTCCCTGATATGATGAAAGATGAGAATATATCCATTCGGGAAG
>NW_006921694.1:5334797-5335336 GCF_000298275.1 Orycteropus afer afer | reverse complement strand
CAAGCACAAATATTTAGCAAATACTAAAACTATAGCAACAAAGGAAATGATAACATGATTCATAAACACAATGCCCTCAGCATAGAAAATTATATAGAACAAAGAAATCAGGATCACCATGAAGAAACACATAACAAAATGACAGCAACCAATTCATACTGGTTGATAATTACACTGAATGTTAATGGATTAAATGCACAACTCAAGAGATGGAGAGTTGCAGTTTGAATAAGAAAACAAAACCCACTGATATGCTGTCTACAAGAGACACACCTTAGAGATAAAGACAAAAATAGACTAAAAATCAAAGGTTGGAAAATGATACATCAAGCAAATGGCAACCGTATAAGAGCAGGAGTGGCAATATTAATTTCTGATCAAATTGACTTCAAGACAAAAACCAACATACGAGACAAGGAAGGACATTATACAATGATTAAAAGATCAAATGAACAAGAAGATATAATCATAATATATATCTACGGACCCAATGAAAGAGCTCCAAAATACATAAATCAGACTTTAAAAGAGTTGAAAAG
>NW_006921694.1:5320300-5333680 GCF_000298275.1 Orycteropus afer afer | reverse complement strand
CCCTAACTCATTTTATGAAGCAAGCATAACCTTAATACCAAAACCAGGAAAAGACATCACTCAAAAGGAAAACTACAGACCAATATCCCTCATGAATTTAGATGCAAAAATCTTCCACAAAATCCTAGGCAATAGACTCCAGCAACATATCAAGGAAATCACTCATTATGACCAAGTGAGTTCATATCAGGTATGAAAGGATGGTTCAACATTAGAAGAACAATCGTCATCCACCACATAAATAAAACAAAGAAAAAGAACCACATGATCACATCAATTGATGCAGAAAAGGCATTTGATAAAATCCAACACCCATTCTTGATCAAAACTCTCAGCAAAACAGGAATAGAAGGGACATTCCACAACATAATAAATAAAGAGCATCTGTGCAAAATCAAGGAGCTCTGAGCTCTGGTACCATAGTGCCTAAGGCACTTGACTGCTAACCAGAAGGCCACTCCTTGGAAGGAAGGTTGGGCAATCTACTTCTGTAGCGATACCACCTTGAAAAACCCAAGGAGGGGTCACTATGAGTCGGGGCCAACTAAACAGCACATAATAACAACAACATACAAAACCAACAGCCAACTTTCTTCTCAATGGAGAGAGACTGAAACCATTCCCCTTGGGAACAAGAACCAGACAAGGATGCCCTTTATCATCCCTTCTATTTAACATTGTATTGGAAGTCCTAGCCAGGACCATAAGGCAAGAAAGGGAAATCAAAGGCATCCAAATTGGTAGAGAAGAAGTCAAATTATCCCTATTTGCTGATGATATGATCCTATACCTGGAAAATCCAAAAGACTCAGTCAAAAATCTACTGGAACTAATTGAGAGATTTAGCATCTTGGCAGGATACAAGATCAACGTTCAAAAATCAGTTAGATTCCTCTACACCAGCAAAGAGATTGCTGAAAAAGAAATAAAGAAATCAATACTATTTACAATAGCTACCAAAAAAATATAAAATACTTGGGAATAAATCTTACCAGGGACACAAAAGACCTGTAAATAGAAAACTATAAAAGACTACTTCAAGAAACCATAAGAGATCTACATAAATGAAAGAACATACCATGCTCATGGACAGGAAGACTGAACATTGTGAAAATGTCAATTCTACCCAAAACAGTCTATATATTCAATGCAATCCCAATCCAGATCCCATCAACATTCTTAAAGAATATGGAAAAACCAATCACTAGCTTTATATGGAAAGGAAAGAGACCTCGGATAAGCAAAGCACTATTGAACAAAGTAGGAGGCCTCACACTGCCACATCTCAAAACCTACTATACAACCACAGTAGTCAAAACTGCCTGGTATTGATACAATGATAGACACATAGACCAGTGGAACAGAATTGAGAACCCAGAAATAGATCCACCGACCTACGGTCAGCTGATCTTTGACAAAGGGCCAAAATCCACTAAATGGGGAAGAGAATTTTTGTTTAATAAATGGTGTTGGCAAAACTAGATGTCCATTTGCAGAAAAATTAAACAAGATCTGTACCTCACACCATACACAAAAACGAACTCCAGATGGATCAAAGACTTAAATGTGAAACCTAAAACTATAAAGTTCTTCAAGGAAAAACTAGGGGCACATTTAGGGGCCCTAATATATGGCATAAATAGACTATCAAGCATAATCCAAAATGTACAAACAACAGAAGAGAAACTAGATGAATGGGACCTTCTAAATATTAAATTTTTATGTGCTTCCAAAGAATTCTCCAAAAGAATCAAAAGAGAACCTACATATTGGGAAAAAATATTTGGCAATGACATATCTAACAAGGGACTTATCTCTAGAATTTATAGAAAACTCCAACACCTCAACAACAAAAAATGGGCAGATGACGTGAATAGACACTTCACCAAAGAGCATATTCAGGTGGCCAATAAACATGTGAAGAAATTACCATGATCATTAGCCATTAGAGAGATGTGAACCAAACCAACAATGAGATACCATCTTGCCCTAGCATTAATAGCAAAGTTCAAGAAGACAGAAAATAACAAATGCTGCTGAGGAAATGGAGAGATTGGGACTCTCATACACTGCTGGTGGGACTGTCAAATGATATGGCCACTGTGGAAAGCAGTATGGTGATTCCTTAAAAAGTTGGAATTAGAAATACCATTTGACCCAGCAATTCCATTTCTAGATATATATCCTAAAGAAGTGAGAGCCAGCACAAGAACAGATATAAGCACACCTGTGTTCATCGCAGCACTATTTACAATAGCAAAACAATGGAAACAACCTAGTTGCCCATCAACCGAAGAATGGATAACCAAACTATAGTATGTACACACAATGGAATACTATGCAACTCTAAAGAACAATGTAGAATCTGCCAGACACTGTATAATGTGGATGAACTTGGAGGACATTATGCTAAGTGAAATAAGTCAGTCACAGAAGGACAAATATTGTGTTAGTCCATTATTGTAAAAAGTCAAGGAAAAGTTTATATATGGAAGGCAATTTTCTTTGTTGGTTACCAGGGGTGGAAAGGAAGGGGAGGAAACACTGATAGGTAGAGACATGTATTGATTTGAGTGAAGAGAATGGCAATGTACCAAATGTGAGTGATTCACATGGTAGCATTGAGGAAGAAGACAGAGAGAGGTACATGAGAGGTACAGGCAACAAAGATGAACCCTTTTGCACACACGGTACTGCATTGTCAGTGAAGGCAAACATGGATATATGGGTGGATATATGGGTGGACAGGCCGAACTATTAGCTATGTCTATGCACGGGTGAGTGTGCCCAAGACCATGAATAGGGTTTCCAGACAATGTTTCTACAAATATACTGCTATGTTCTCTAAGAATTCCCAGGTATATATAGCTGACAAAAGTCAAGGTTGTAGTCACTTCTTGGGAACAGCCAGCTACCCAGAAAGAGTGAGTAGTTGGACCTGTGGGCTCAGGACCATAGTCACAGGGGACATCAAGCTTAATTGGCATGACATACTACAAATTGTTCCACCTCCTACTTCGGTGACTGGGATCTTAAAAGTGTTCAAGGAGCCATCTAGATGCAACTCTGGGTCTCTCCTTGTACAGAGCAAAGAAGAATGAAGACAACCAAAGACACACAGAAACAATTAGTCCAAGTGACTGGTACACCATGCGATCCTCAGCCTATATGACTATGAGACCAGAAGAACTAGATGGTGCCTGACTATCATTGTCAACTACTCGGAGGGGAATCTATGTAGGAGATCCCAGATAGAGTGGAGAACAATGTGGAACTAAACTCAAAATCATTTGGAGGAAAACAAAAAGTGTGGGGGGGACCAGGTTTGCTGGTCTGATAGAGCCTGGTGGAACAACTGAGATTATGGCCCCTAGTTGCCCGTCAGGTCTGGAATGCACCCACACCTGTGGCTTCCAGGCAAACAAAAGACAAGCATATGAGGTGAATATTTACACTAGGTATATACAGTCTTTGGACAGAACAATCATGGGATAACAGAAAGGCTGTATATGCACAGGGACATAGCTGAAGGGGCAGGAGTGCATGGAGGGAAGGACACAGGGAAGAGGCAACTATGGGGAAGAAGTTTGAGGGGAGCTGTTGCACTGTGGTAAACTGTAGTCAATGTCATGAGACAAAGTGTATGTGAACTGCTGTATGGGAAGTGAATTTGGTCTGTAAACTTTCACCCAAATCCAATAAAAAAATTAATTGAAAAAAAAAAGTAGGATATTATTTCTTGATTCAGGAAACAACTCAGTTCATAATGTAAAAACTACAAATATGATCAAAGTATTTACATTATAGAAAACAAGAGCAGTCATTTAAAAAATGCATTCTAAATTTGTCAACTTTGAACACTTATTTTAGGAAGATTTTGAGAGATTTCAAAGTAATATCTAAAAATGATCAACAGTTTTATTTTTGTAAAAAGAGATTCCTAGCTTCTGGCAGTTGACTAGAACTATGGGCTGATACTGTTTTAGATTTTAAAACTTATATGTGCAAAATTCTCAAGTGAAAATTCATGATAGCACAACCCACTGAGATGCAATGGTTATTTACAACAAAAACTCTGCAATTTGTCCAAGTCCAAGGATGCCAGACTGGTGAGTTACCTATGTTGGCTAATAAGTTCGCATAACTTATTTTGTTTTATATACTCTAACCATTTATTAAACTGGGAATTTCTAATAGCTAGCACTTTTCTACATTTGAAATTTGAGAGAAAAGAGACTCGTGTTCTATAGTATACATTATTACAAAAGAGTTCATTATAAACTTAGAACCACTAAAACACCTTTTCAGTGTGCAGTATTCTCTAATGATTAGGATTCATGATCCTTTCACGAAGTGCTGTGGAATTTTTCTTGTGGAAAATTCAGTTTTTAGTTTTTGAGTTTTTTTTTCTATCCGAGGAGATTCCCTTCACTCAACCCTGTCCATCAGAAGGTTTCTTTTACCAATAGAACAAGTAGAAATCCATGCCTCTATTTTGGCTCCCAAGTCAAGTGTAAAGTCTTTTAATCTAGAAAAAAACTCAAACATATGTATACCAAAGGGTGGAGGTTGTTTTTTTGCACCCTATTTGCACACTACTTATACAGTCCAGGCTTTCTGGGTGGCTTTGCTCACGTGCTGTCACTGTGCATGTAGCTATCATAAGTGCAAGTGTGTGGGAGACTTGTTGAATAATGTATAGCACCCAATGGAAAGAGCAACAGACCTCTGGTATTTGAATTACTGCTCCTCCAGACTCTAAAAGTAAATGATTACTTGTGTCTTGCAGAATCTGGGGGCTCTATCCCCAGGTGCAAAGTGCATTTTCCAGGTTTCTCTAGGGCAAAAGCAGGATGAATGCCCTCATTAAACCTGTGCCTAATGGTGAAGAGCAACTGTCCACTTTCAGCATTTATGAATAGAAGTCTCTGATTGGTGTAGTCCAGCAGAATGCCCACTCTGGCTGGGTGTTCAGTCACATGAACGTCACTCACAATGCCACTGTAGAAAAATGTGTATCTGAAATTAAACACAAGGAAACAGAAACTTTAGACAGCTTGAAGGAACATGACAAAGAAAATCACTTGGAAATAACCAATTGTTCAGTTACTAACTTCAATTTACAATAATGAGTTACAATAATGTTGTCCAAAATTCTTATCAGGTCCCTCCTAGTTGCTAAAATGTACAGCTCATCCCAACAGACAAGCATTCTTAATAATTTTGCTCCTTCCACTTTAGGAGGCAATCCCAGAATAACCAACATATGCCTCCCCTGTGATTTTTCTCAACATTCTAATTCTTTCCCAGCTGCCCACATGTTTTAACTACTGTATTCATGGTGTGTCATTCTTTTGAATAAAACTCCTTTCAGGTTGCCATGTATTTTAAAAAGTACCGCAGGCTTGCCTTCTATACAATGTATTAATTTTACAGTTAAAAAAAATTATAGGTAACGTACATAAGGGCCTTTATGAAGTTTAAGAAAGATTTTATTCTTTTTGCCCAACTTCGTCCTTTGTTTATGCTCCCTCTGCCCTAAAACAACTTTCCATTTCATCTTCTCAATGTTTTCTGCAGACTTGTAGCAAGGGGGCTTGCTTTTGATATCTCCCTTCAACTCAGACAAATTTCATTCAATGAATATTACTGAACATATGTGAAGGTCCAGCATATTACTAAGTGCTAGATGGGGGTGGGGTGGGGTGGATGAAGGACTATAGCATACCGTCCTTGCCTCTCTCTGGGAATCTATACTGTTTATGCCTTAAACATGGATTATGAATGAGAATTCATCTCAGGCAGAGATTGGTAAAGTGTTTATTAAACACATTTAATAGACCTTTTATGAATGTGAAAAGCTCAGAGGGAGAAATTGCTGAAAAGAAGAAACTAAATTGCTCTGTACCTTAAGTTTGGTGCTTTCTCCTGGCAGTCTTAGAAACTGAGGGGGGAGGGCCTGAAACCAGGGGAAGAGAAAAAATGAGAGATGGAAGAGAAGAAAAGAGATGAAGGAAAGGTCTGTGTGTATGGCAGGGATGGGACGTGGGCAACACAGCAACACTGGGTGGTCTGGGGCCTAAGAATCTGGGTAAGTGACTCTGGAATGTCAAGGAAGGCCAAGGACCTTGAAGTCTGTGATGTCCATCTTAAAGGTCCAGAAGCTTGCATGCAACGTGGATTAGGGGGGGAAGGTAATTTGGTAACTTCATTCCAGAATGAAGCTCAGATAGAGGGGCAGTGGTTGTGAGGATGAGGAGATAAGTGAAACTTACACAATGATAAAGGATCTTTTCAGTGCCTTGCTAATGGGAGATACAATGGCACATTATGAAGTTCTGGTACCTATAGAAGGAGTTTTGATGGTGCAGTGGTTAAGGCATTTGGCTGCTAACCAAAAGGTGGACAGTTTGAACCTACCAGCCACTCTGCTGGAGAAAGATAAGGCAACCTGCTTCTGTGAGGATTTACAGACTCAGAAACCCTATAGGGCAGCTCTATTCTATCCTGTAGGATCACTATGAGTCCAAATTGACTCGATGGCAGTGGGTTTGGGGACCTGTTGGATGCAAATGTTGTGGGTGACAACAACAGGGTTCTTATAGAAGGCTTTCTGGAACAGATGGGCTCATAGTCAGCCATAAAGAACGGGCAGGACTGGTAGTGGAAAAGATGGTGAAGAGGTCTAAGCAGTGGGGCCAGCAAAAACAATTATGGAGTGGCAAAGCAAGCCTATATGTTGTAGAGAATATCACTGGTTGCCTGATAGGTTTGGAGGGACATGGGAGTGACCTTAAGGATATTACACAGAGATGTAAGCTAGAGCACAGGCTCTAGATCTGCCCTGTCCAATATGGCAGCCACATGTGGCTATTTAATCTAATTAAAATTAAATAAAATTTAAAATTCAGTTCTTTAGTCCCACTAGCCACATTTCAAATGTTCAATAGCCACACGTGATCATTTTTCTATTTTTGCAGAATGTTCTATTACACAGATGCTCTGGAGGACTCTAAATGCCCAAATGAGTCATTTTCTCCTCCTGCTTAGAAAGTTCCTGGTGTCCACTTGCCCAGAACTGATCAGCCCCTCAGCCAGTCTTCACCATGGAGAGAAGATACTACTTGAGGCATTGGCTCTCCACCCGTTCCACAGAACCTGAACTGTACCCTGACTTATTTCTGCTTATTTCCTACTGAGCACTTTAGTTCCTCAACTAACATGAATGCTGCCCTGAAACCAAGTCTGCCTGCCTGGAGCCAGACTTCCTGCCCAATTTTTGCCTGGAACTGTTGGTCCCTGTTCAACCATTGTCCATCCAAAAATATGACTCTTTACGCATGAGACTGGAACCGTCTATCTTGGAGCCCCATCCTCAGACTGGACTCACCCCTCACTGCTAGCCTACATTGAGCCCAGATCCCTTTGGACACTGATGACTACTCTCCCTAAGGACTCCTTATCCCCAATCTGGTCCTCTTCACTGTGCCCTAAAGTTGGTCCCAGCAGAGCTCTGACACCACTGCAGATTTTGAGCAGAAATGGAAGGAACACAATGCAATGGTGTTTTAGAAGTATTTGCTTTTGTGATACATAGGGTAAAATGGAGTGGGTAGAGACCAGAAGCAGAGATACAAGCATGGTGGCTATTACAGATACTGGTAAAAGAGGTGAGAAGGCTTGAACTTAGGTGGTAGGGTTAGGAATGGACAGGGAAGAAACAAATGCAAATGAAGATGATTCTTCCTCCTTAGGCTCTTTTCATTTATCCTTTCCATTATAACATCTTAATGCTCAGATTCTGCTTGAGTAGAATCAAGAGTAGTATAGCTTTGTTTAAAATCATTAAGCCAAAAAAGGTGAAAAATAATAGGAAGGTGTGCTGCAACAATACTCTCAGCTTCCTAAAGGCCAGGGGTGCTCTACCTGAAGTCCCTTGAATGTGGAATGAAGACACCTGAGACCTGACCTCCAGTGCTGTGACCACACAGGCTAGCACACTTCTCCTCTCAGTCCTATCCTGAACTGGAAAGAGCCTAAAACCACAGCTGTGGATTGAATTGCCAACAAATTACACAATTCTGCTTTCTAGAGACTTATTGTTGTTAGTTACCATCAAGTTGGTTCCGAGTCATGGTAACCCCTGTGTGTGGAATAGAACTGTTCTATAGGGTTTTCAAGGCTGTAAGCTTTCAGACAAAGACAGACTGGAAAGAAAGAAGGGCCCATCCATTTCTCAAAAAATTGGCCAGTAAAAATCTTATAGATGGATTGACACAGTGCCTGTAGTGATGGGCTCAAGTATGATTCTTGTCAAGTATAACAAGGACTGTGAGGATGGCACACAACCGGGCAGCATTTTGTTCTGTTGTACATAGGATCACTATGGGTTAGAGTAGACTTGATGGCACCTAAAACAACAACAACCATCACGTTTCAGAAGCAGATCACCAGGTGTCTCCCAAGGCGTTTCTGGGTGAATTAGAACAGCCAACCTCTTGGTGAGTAGTCAAGTACTTCAAGGTTAGTCTTTGGGTTAGATTTTTAAGGGCTCAGGGGTCGAAAGACGTTTTCATGAAATCAAACCCTAGTTCCAGCTCCAAAACTACTGGTTGTAAGCTTTGGGTTTGAATGATTTTAAACCCTGGGCAGGCATTGGTTCCTTAAGCATTGCACATCACTGAATATCAATCATAATTGCTCTGATTTGATGAAATGTGACTTTAAATAGCACTTGGAGATGGCATCCTATGAACCATCTCAGAAACTCAAGCTCTGTCAAGGAGAATGCAAGAAGAAATGTGCAGCCAGAGATATGCAAAATCCCAATCTGTGGGCCTTTTTCAGAGAACTTGCAAACACTGAAGGCTTCCTTTTTAAAGTATTACATTTGAATAATGCTGCACATTCAGATGGTACTTTACAACTTCAGAGCTCTTGCCTGTACCCAATTTCATGTGATCCTTTAGTTATAACCACAAAGGTAGCAGGCCAGGCATTACATTATTAGATAATAATATCTAATAATAATAAAATATCAAGGCCTATAAGTTAGGCTCAAAGAGTCAATCAGCTTCACAATGAGCAGCCCATAGAAGGCTAGCCCAGGGTGGAGCCAAGACTAAAACTAAGTTTCTGGCTGTCAGTTCAGTGCTTTTTCAGTTACACCATTCTGCAAGCGTATTCACATTACATACATATATAACAAAGGAGCTCTGGTAGCATCATGGATAAGGGACTTGACTGCTAACCAGAAGGTCAGTGGTTCAAACCCACCAACTGCTCCATGGAAAGAAGACTTCCATAAAGATTTAAACCCTCAGAAACCCAATAGGGGTCACTATGAGTCAGTAATGACTTCATGGCAGTGAGTTTGGAGCTTGGTTATGTATATAGCATGTTTGCTTTATCTTGTTGAGGCTAACACAGTTTAATCACCTTTGTGTGTGTGTGTGTGTGTGTGCTTTAGGTGCAAGTTTACAGAGCAAAGTTTGTTTTACATTCAACATTTCATGTACATTTGGTTTCACTCCCCATTTATCATCCCCAACCCCTAACCCAGTCTCCTCCCCTCCCTGCCCAGTAAACCCCCAGTCCCCTCATAGTTACACACTCCTGTGTGTCTTGCATTTCCTCCGTGCAAATGTTGCCCCTTTGGTGCCCTGTGGTCTATTGGTCCAAGGGATGCATCTCCATAGAGTATATGGATGTGTCACCCTGCGTTGAGTAGTCTGCATGTACCTCTTATTTACTATAGGGCTAGGAGCCAGCCCCTGGAAGTGAGTTTTATTCCAGGCCCAAAATGTATCCCAGGGCCATAGTATTGGGGGTCTCACCAGACTCCATCCGACCAGTAATTATGGTCATTATTGTGTTTTGGATTTTGCTTCACATTTTTCCTCCCACTCTATCCAGGATCTCCAGCTTTAATCCTTTCCTGAGTGGTTGGCATTGGTAGGTGGGCACCATCTAGTTCTTCTGGTCTCAAGGTCCATCATGTCCTAGGGATGATTGCTTCCAAATGTCTTTGGGGTTTTGCTAGGGTTATTTTTGCACTCTTCTTCGCTTCTGACAATAGGAGACCATTAGCTGCATCTTAGATGGCCGCTTGAAAGCTTTTAAGACCCCAATCACTACTCACCAATGTAGGCTGAGGAACAAGATTTTTATGCATTTTGTTGTGCCAATTGAGCCTGGTGTCCCCCAGTACTATGGTCCCAAGTCGGTAGATCTGTTGGATCTCTCTCCCACAGCATCTGGCTGTTTGTGAGGGATTACTCTATGTCTTCTGTTGTTTCCGTAAGGATTGCAGGTATTTTGTATCACTGGTACCTGTGCAAGATTAGCCTCAGAATCTATCCCTGGTCTAGAGTATGTTCCTGTTCACTGACCCCCATCTGGTCTTCTCAGATGTTTATGTGTGTATCTGTAGCCTGGTATTTGGTGTTAATGATAATGCAGTATTGTGGATATACTGGTATTTGCCTCTGTCATTTATATATTATGGGCACAATTCAGTGTCCTCCCTTTTTCTAATGTTACCATGGTGGTCAGACTCTTTCTATACCATCCCTTCCCTTACCACGTCAGTGTGTGGCCCCAACTAGCCCAAAATTAATCCCTCCTTTTCCCTCCCCACCCCAGTAACCTAGAAGTGAGTTCTCTTCCTTAAGCAAACCCTTCTTTGACTTTTTATAGTAATGGGGTCACATAGTATTTGTCCTTCTGCAATTGACTTATTTCACTCAGCATAATCTCCTCCAGGCTCATCCATGTTGTTAGATAATTCACATATCCTTCATTGTTCTTTAATGTAGCATAGTATTCCATTGTGTGATGGTACCATAGTCTGGTTAACCATTATTCTGCTGATGGACATTTAGGTTGTTTCCATCTCTTTGCTATAGTGAATTGTGCTGCGATGAACATAGGTATGCATATGTCTGTTCGTGTTCTGCCTCTTATCTTTTTAGGATATATTCCTAGTAATGGAATTTCTGTCAAATGGTATTTCTATTTTCAGGTTTTTAAGGAAATGCCATACCATTTGCCAAATTTTACAATCCCACCAGCATTGTAGAAGAGTTCCAGTCTGTCTGCAACCTCACCAGCATTTATTTTCTGTACTTTGCTATTATTGCTGGGGTGAGCTGATATCTCATCTTGTTTTAATTTGCATCTCTCTAATGACTAAAGATCATGAGAATTCCTCATGTGTTTGTTGGCCACCATCATACTGTCTTTAGTGAAGTATCTGTTCATGTCTCTTGCCCATTTTTGAATTGGATTGTTTGTCTTTTTGGTGTTGAGGTATTGAAATTTTCTATAGATTTTGGTGATAAATCCTTTGTCAGATATGTCATAGGCAAATATTTTCTCCCAATCTGTAGGTTCTCTTTTTACCCTTTTGACGAAGTTTTTCGATGTGCATAAGAATTTAATTTTTAAAAGGTCCCAGTCATCTAGCTTCTCTTCTACCTCCTGTGCATTCTGGGTTATGTTTGATAGTCTATTTGCACTATAAATTAGGGCTCCTAGATTTGCCCCTATTTTATCTTTGATGAATTTTATAGTTTTGGGTTTTACATTTAAGTCTTTGATCCAGCTTGAGTTTGTTTTTGTGTATGGGTGAGGTATGTGTCTTGTTTCATTTTTCTGCAAGTGGATATCCAGTTTTGCCAGCACCATTTGTTAAAGAGGCTATTTCTTCCCCATTTAATGGGTTTTGGCCCTTTGTCAAAGATCAGCTGTCCATAGATGGATGGGTCTATTTCTGGACTTTCCATTTTGTTCCATTGGTCTATTCATCTATCATGGTACCAATACCATGCAGTTTTGATTACTGTGGCTGTATAGTAGATTTTAAGATCCAGGGGTGAGAGACCTCCCACTTTGTTCTTCTTCAGAAGTGCTCTTCTTATCCGAGGTCTCTTTCCTTTCCATATGAAGTTAGTAACTGGTTTTTCCATGTCCTTAAAAAATTTTGTTGGTATCCAGATCAGGATTGCATTAAAGTAATCTACTTTAGGTAATATTGACATTTTCACAATATTCAGTCTACCTATCCATGAACAAGGCAGGTTCTTCCATTTATGTAGAGCCCTTGTTGTCTCCTGTGGTAGTGTTTTATAGTTTTCTTTGTATAGGTCTTTTACGTCTCCAGTAAGATTTACTCCTAGATATTTTATGTTTTTAGTAGCTATTGTAAATGATATTGTTTCCCTTATTTCTTTATCAGAGGACTCTTTGTTGGTGTAGAGCAATCCAACTGATCTATGTATGTTGACCTTGTATCCTGCCACTTTGCTGAACCTCTCTGTTAGTTCCAGTAGGCTTTTTTTTTTTGTTGAGCCTCTAAGGGTTTTCTATGTACAGGATCATATCATCTGCAAATAGAGATAGTTTTACTTCCTCTTTGCCAATTTGTATGCCTTTTATTTCTCTTTCTTGTCTTAGTACCCTGTCCAGGACTTCCAATACAATGTTAAATAGAAGCGGTGATAGAGGGCATTCCTGTCTGGTTCCCATTAATAAGAGGAATGCCTTGAGTCTTTCTCCATTAATAATGATGTTGGCCATTAGATTTGCATATATGCTCTTTATTATGTTGAGGAATTTCCCTTCTATCCCTAATTTGCTGAGTTCTGAACAGAAACAGGTGTTGGATTTTATCAAATGCCTTTTCTGCATTGATTGATATAACATATGGTTCTTTTGTTTTGTTTATGTGGTGGATTACATTGATTATTTTTCTGATGTTGAACCATCCTTGCATACCTGGTATGAATCCCACTTGGTCAGGATGTATTATTTTTTTAATATGTTTTTGGATTCTGTTGACTAGGATTTTGTTGAAGATTTTTGCATCTGTGTTCATGAGGGATATTGGTCTGTAGTTTTCCTTTTTAGTGGTGTCTTTGCCTGGTTTTGGTATTAGTGTTATGCTTTCATAAAATAGGTTTAAGAATATTCTATCTTTTTTTATGTTCTGCAATACCTTGAGTAGCGTAAGTGTCAACTCTTCCCTGAATATTTGGTAAAATTCTATCAGGGCCAGGACTTTTCCTTGTAGGGAGTGTTTTATGAGCTGTTCAATTTCTTCTTTTGTTATGGGTGTTGTGTTAGACTGGGTTCTCTAGAGAAACAAAACCAGTAAAGCTTATATATATATATATATAGAGAGAGAAATTTATCTTAGGAAAATGCCTCACACACTTATAGAAGCTGGCAAGTCCAAAGTTCCTGGATCAAACATCAAGCTGGAGGCTTTTCCCAACTCTTGCAGCCACAGGGGCTGAGGAGCTCCAGGCTGGCAGGCAGTACATTGGCTGTTGATTCTAACGAATGACAAATCCAAGATCTCCAGGCTGAATGCTGGAT
>NW_006921694.1:5318914-5320050 GCF_000298275.1 Orycteropus afer afer | reverse complement strand
ACCACACAGAATTGTGGTCCAGTCAAGTTGACACACAGCTCCAACTATCACAGGCATGTTCAAGTGTTTTGTCTCTGAGTGAGATAGTTTAGGTAGGTCTTGTGATTCTAGAAACTTGTCCAGCTCTTCTAGGTTCTCAAATCTGTTGGAGTACAGTTTTTCATAATATTCTGTCAGTATCTATTTTATTTCAGTTGTTTCTGTTGTGATGACACCCTTTTCATTTACTGTTCTTGTAATTTGCATCTTCTCTTTCCTTTCTTTTGTTAGATTTGCCAACAGTTTGTCAATTTTGTTAATCTTCTCGAAGAACCAGCTTTTTGTTCAGTTGATTTTCTCTAGTGTTTTTTGTTTGTTTGTTTGTTTTCTGCTTCACTTATTTCTGCTCTAATTTTTATTATTTCCTTACTTCTAAATACTGTAGGATTCTTTTGTTCTTTTTTTTCCTAATTGTTGGAGTTGAGTTAGAGTGTTGATTTTTTTTTAATCCTCTTTTTTGATGTATGCATTTATTCTTATAAACTGACCTCTCAGTACTGCTTTCACTGTGTCCCAT
Organism: Orycteropus afer afer; assembly: GCF_000298275.1. Taxonomy (NCBI): domain Eukaryota; kingdom Metazoa; phylum Chordata; class Mammalia; order Tubulidentata; family Orycteropodidae; genus Orycteropus; species Orycteropus afer. Next base: position 5,319,494 of record NW_006921694.1, on the reverse strand, counting down.
AGGTTTGGGTATGATGTATCTTCATTCCCGTTTGTTTCTAGGAATTTCTTTTATTTCACTTTTTATTTCTTCTATTACCCAGTAGTTTTTGAGCAGTGTATTGCTCAGCTTCCACATGTTTGATGTTTTTTCCTTGATCTTCCTATTATTAATTTCTAATTTTACAGCATTGTGGTCCGAAAAGATGTTCTGTATTGTTTCAATGTTGTTGTTGGTTTTTTGTTTTTTTTTTTAATTTATTAAGGCTTGTTTTTATTTATTTATTTATTTTATTGTGATTTGTGTGAGAATTTACAGAGCAAATTCACTTTCCATACAGCAGTTCACATGTACTTTCTCTCATGTCATTGACCACAGTTTACCACAATGCAACAGCTTCCCTCCTACTTCCTCCCCATAGTTACCTCTTCCCAGTGTCCATCTCTCCATACTCTCCTGCCACCTGAGCTGTCTCCCTGTGCATAAGCAGCCCTTCCTTCACCCATGATTGTTCTCTCCAGGGCGTGTGTCTACTTGAGGTAAATGTTTAACTCACATGCCTGTACTTTGTTTGGCTGGAAACCACAGGTGTGGGTTCAAT
>NW_006921694.1:5288611-5309910 GCF_000298275.1 Orycteropus afer afer | reverse complement strand
GAGGCAATGTAACGTGGTTGTATTTAGATCTCTTTTAACTGTTTATGAAGAGCAGCCAAGGTGGTTCAGGCTCTTCTTGGTGGTTTTTTATCATTGGCCTGTTGGTGGAGAAGGAGGAAGTGGCCCTCGCTCAGCAAGTGAAGTGTCAGGAGGTGTGGGTGTAGTTGTGTCTTATGAGGATTGTTGTTGTCTCCCACTCAGTTAGACACAAATTACAATTGAATAACCATCAAAAAACTAAAACCCATGGATGAAAAATACACCATGTAATCACACAGGAACAGTAACCAAAAAAAGAGAAAAGGGAAAAAAAGAAGAAAAAATAAGCAAACATGCAATATCTGGGGATAGAGCACTAAGAAGAAGAAAAAAAAAGTAGGGAAGGAGAATAATAAATGAAGAAAAAAATAGGAAAAAATGCAAAAATATAAACAAGGACTGGGGTTAGTCATGAGAAAAAAAAGGGGGGAAAAAGAAAAAAAAAAAAACCTTAAATTGGGGTTGGGGAGGCAGAATTTCAACCAGGCCCAGGGAAAAGAAAAAATGTTGAAAGCTAGGACCTGGTAGGGGAAGAGTAATAATAATAATAAAAAGGACAAAATTATTAATAATATTATTTGGTTTGAATGGACAAAAACAAGAAAACTAATCATCAGGAAAAAGAATGTGAAAAGGAAAAAATTGGTGGATGACTGAGTAGGGCACGCAGGCTCCATCTGAGCACACAGACTGTGATGGAGTTCCTGTGGGCCCAGAAGGTAGGTGGGAGTAGGGATGGCCACATCTCCGTTCACCAAGCAGTTATAGGGTGTAGTAACAAGAAGAATGTCATACCTTTTCAGTCTTGCAGGCCCCAAGTGTCCTTGGCATTGCTGGAAAGCAGAACGTGCTCTTAAGCCCCAGAAATCTGCGAGAATGCTGTCTCTTTAAATATCCAAAATAGTCAAGCCGCTTTTTAAACCTTCAAAATGGCAGCGTCCTCCGGACCAGCAAAAGTCCACAGCTCAACCCACCTTTCTCTTCACCTTCTCCGTTTGTTCCCTAGCCACTGTGCACAGTCCTCTGTGCAGTCCCTAGCTAGCAGGGTGATTTTTAGGTTAATTCTTAGGCCCTACCACCACTTGGGAATCTCCAAGCTGCCTGTACTGTCAGGGTCGCTCAGGTCATTGCCAGACTGCAGCTCCATATGTCTCCCTTTTTGGTATTTTCATGCAAATTCTTCTGCTAGTTGGGGTTTAGTCCACTTCTGTATCCTTCCCTTCAAGCCTCAGGGGTCCAAGATTATCTTCTGTGTCTGTGTTAATTGGCTTCCCTTTTCTTTGTTGAAGAGGTTCTGTGCAGTCCTTCTGCCTACTCTGCCATCTCGCCAGAACTCAAGGCTTGTTTTATGTCCTAACATATGATCTATTCTGGAGAAGGATCCATGTGCACTGGAGAAAAATGTGAATTGTGCTTTTTTGGGTGGAATGCTGTGTATATGTCAAAGAGGTCGAGTTGGTTGATTGTGTTGTTGAGTTCTTCTGTATCTTTGTTGAGTTTTTTCTAGTTGATCTGTCCCTCCTTAAAAGTGGTGTGTTAAAGTTTTCTACTACTATTGCAGAGTTGTCTATTGTCCCTTTTAATTCACTTAATATTTGCTTCACATATTTTGGAGCACTTTCATTGGGTACATAGATATTTATTATCATAATGTCTTCTTGGTAAATTGACCATTTCAGCATCATATAGTATCCTTCTTTGTCTCTTATGTTGTTTTCACTTTAAAGTCTATTTTATCAGAAATTAATATTGCCACTCCTGCTCTTTTTTAGTTACCATTGGCTTGGAATATTTTTTTCCACCCCTTGACTCTTAATTTGTTTTTATCTTTGTGTCTAAGGTGGGTTTCTTGTAGGCAGCATACCAATGGGTCTTCTTTTCTTATCCAGTCTGCCGCTCTCTTTCTCTTGATTGGTGCATTTAGTCCATTCACATTAAGTGGAATTAGTGATAGGTATGAATTAATTGCTGTCATTCTATTGTGCTTTGTTGTTGTTGTTGTGTTGTTGGAGTTTCCTTGGTCCATATACTTTTCTCTGTTGAGTTTGTTTTGTTGTCAAGTGTTTCGTCTCTTTTCTTCTTTGTTGTTGGTTTTGTGCTTAGTAAACCCATGTGTTTTCCTTCCTTCTGTATTTGCTTAGGAGGATTGTTTCTCTGTGGTTACCTTGGAATGAATTCTTGTCTCTACATTTTTGTTCTATGAGGACAGTGTCCTGTTTTCCTCTCCATTTGGAAGTTTGTACCTAGAACTTTTATTCCCTGTATTTGGTTAGTTGCTCTTGTCAGGTGCAGGTTGGCTTCCTTGATTTTTAGTGTACAATGTTTTATGGTCTTATTTCGTGTATCTATTTCTGATTTGATTTTAGTGCTGATGTCATGTGTCCTGATTTTGTTAACACAGTTTAATTACTTTTTTTTCTTTTAATGTCCACTCACCAATTAATAAGAAGCTCTGGCGGTGTAATGGATAAGACATCTGGCTGCTAACCAGAAGGTCAGTGGTTTAAACCCACCAACTGCTGCATAGAAGGAAGACTGGGCAATCTACTTCCATAAATATTTTTACCCTCAGAAACCCAATAGAGGTCACTATGAGTCAGTAATGAGTCAATGGCAGTGAGTTTGGAGTTTGGTTATATATATAACATGTTTGCTTTATCTTGTTGTGGCTAACCCTGTTTAATCACCTTTTCTTTCTTTCTTTCTTTTTTTAAATGTCCACTCACCAAATAATAAGGAGCTCTGGTGGCATAGTGGATAAGACATCTGGCTGCTGACCAGAAAGTCAGTGCTTCAAACCCACCAGGCTCTCCATGGAAGGAAGATGGGAGATCTACTGCCATAAAGATTTACACCCTCAGAAACCCAGTGGGGATTTCTATTACTCAGAATCGACTAGAAGGCAGTGAGTTTGGTTTTTTTTGGTAACCAAATAATACTAGTAATATATACCAAGGGGTCAGCAATTTTTTTTTTTTTTTTTTCTGTAATGGGCCAGACAGTAAATGTTTAAAAATTGGGTAGCAGGTTAGGCCATTCAGTCTCTGTTGTCAGCTCTGCCATTGAAGCACAAAAATGGCCCTAGGACCAATGAGCTTGACTGTGTTCTAATAAAACTTTATTTATAAAAACAGAAGACAGCTCATATTTGGTCCATGGGCTATACTTTGCAAACCTCCAATAGTCACCATCAAGGAATTGGGAGGTACCACTTTTTCCTCACTCTTGTTTGTTCCTTCTCTTTGAAGAAAACCCTTTTAACCTTATACTTGTGGTCTCTCTCTACCTGGGATGAGTTTAGAAGGAATAACTTGGCAAGTATGGCATGGAAGTCCCTTCCCCTTCCTTATCTCTTGGTTATAAGTGACCCACAGGAAACACATATCTTTCTGTTTCTTCAGGGACCCAGTCTTTCCTGCAGGGTGGGAAAGCCAACCTAGCCAAAGTTCTAAGTGGATAAAACCAAAAAACCAAACTCACTGCCATCTAGTTGATTCTGACTCATGGTGACCCCCTTTGGGCTTCTGAGGTGGTAAATCTTTACAGAAGTAGATTGCCCAGTCTTCCTTTCATGGAGTGGCTGGTGGCTTTGAACTGCCAAACTTCTGGTTAGCAGTCAAATGCCTTAGGCACTACACCCCCAGAGCTCCTGTCCAGGTGGATAAGCCTGTCTATTAAAAGTTTTTAGTATAAAAAAACCTTCTTTCCCTCATTCTTTAATATCAGCTTCCTCAATAATCAGAGTATTACTTTAGTCTCCACATACTTGACTCTTGCTTTCTTTCTTAGTTGGTTCAGAACTTGGACAGAGAAACAGCATGCTATTTATTTATTATCCTCAAGTATCCCTACCTATACATCAACTCACAGCACTTGGACTAAGAGAGAATGAAAAGGAGAAAGAGGCCTGCCTTACCTCTGTGGCTCAGAACAATGCATATACCACGAGGTCTCGCCTTGTCCAAGGGTAGCCGCCTGTACAGCCGAGCTGGAGCAGATGCCAAGCCGGTAAGCCGGGCAGTCTGTGACCGTGGTTTCCCAGTAATGCTGGCCACAGGCAGGCAGCTCTTCACCCAGCACTGATGGGATTCTGCAGGCAAAGTTAACCAGATTAAGTTTAGCACAGAAATCACCAGTGTTTATCTCTTAAGAGTCAACATTCCCAAACATGCACACAGTTTAAGCAGGGTCCTATCCTTGAAAACTGCTGGAATTTGACTAAAGATATTTTGTTCATTGTGTCCTTAACCTTTTTGACCTGATCACCACAGAATTCCCCAAACACTCAAGATGCATTTGACATAGCTTCCACTGCCACTTATAATTGATCAGCTTTGTAGAGGCTTGTGGTCAACAGTCATCTGTCCTCTGTCCTCTTTGGATTGTAGAAGTTGCACCTGAGAGGTTGTTTAAATGACTCTTTTTATCTCACTTTAGTTATTTTTAAAAGCCGTGGTGAAATGAACTAAAGAACTTTCACCTGCTCATGGGTAACCTTGTTGGCATGAATTGCTCAATTGTGCTTTGAAATGGCTGAGACAGCAGGAAATATTTTTAATTTTAGCAGTGTCAACATTCATCCTCTCCCTCTCCCCTTTAACCGATGAGGAAATGATTAATGCAAGGAACTGTTTTTCATTTTCTCATTTCAGAGAGGTGTCTACTGACAAGTCCTCACTCTGGAGAAAAGCCTTGATGTTTATGAACTAATTTCCAGGTTGATAATCAATAAAATTATATAAAATATAGTTATCATCAGTTATTATCTACAAACTCTTATCAACCTCCAGTCTATCTTTTTTATTATTGTTTTTTAAGAAATCCAAAAAAGACAGAAAAGCCCAATCCATTTCTTTTTTTTTTTTTTCACACTGAATTCCCTCATTTGTTGTGTGTTTTCCAGCACCTACAATGTGGCAGCCCCATGCTAGATTCTGGGGATTCAAAGATGCAGGAAACAGAGCTGCTGCTCCAGGATTATTGAGGATCTAGTGGCTGACAAATAATTACATCAACTGGTCAGTCCTTTTAGACAGTAATATCACAGGGTTCTTGGAATGCCGTAGAAGGCTTGGCCATTACCCGAGGCACGTAAGACCTGAGCTTGGCCTTCGCCAGACCAGCAATCTGATCGAAAAATAGTGCAAGTCACTGTTGATTGAGTTTTGTGTTTTATTGTGAGAACTTGTAGCCTACCAATCCCTGGGCACAACAATATAATCAGCAGCATGTGCTCTATATGGTGTTACAGTTTTCAAAAGACTTTTACCTATTGTCTCCCATTTGACCATTTTGACCCTCAAAATAATCAGGAGAGGTTGCAGCAAACTACAGGACAGTCTCCCCACCTTGTCTTCAGTTTCTGGCTCTTCTTTACTTTTGTGCTTCCCTTTCTTGGGGCCACTGTGGCAGCAAGATTCTGAAAGCTCTGTGTGTGGTCAGAACTAAGTACTCAACAATATATCATCCTGCTCTATTCATTTTCAAGTGGATTGATGGAAAATAAAGTTTGCTATGGAAAATTATAGAAGAATTAACCTGGACTCTTTTTCATTAAACCAGAGATAATACCTTAAAATAGACTATGTCTTAAAACCATTTGTGCCTATATTTCCAATAACTATGGTGACACTTTCTCCAAGTTATAAACTGTACCTGTCACTTTCTGCCTAGTAATGAACTATAACTGAACTGCATGGCTGTGCACACATTTATATTTGATATGACATCTGGGCATGGTCATTAAACCAGGAATATGTTCGGGTGAGACCACACAGAGGTGACATATTCTAAGAAGATTTCTACTGCTAAGGCATCAGCACATTTGTGCTTTCTTCTTCTACTTACTCTGTCAGTCGTCTTCTTTCAGCAAAGCTAATCACTGTCCCATTTGAGGAAATTTGCAGTGCAGGGTGAGCTGTTTCTCTCAACAATAGAAATCTGGTTCCTTTTGCAGTTAAGAAAATAAGATTAAAACATTGCCACAATGTCAAGAGCTGTCCCTAGGCTAAGACCCACAGTTCAATGTCTTCCTTTCCCCTGACATCAAAATCCCCTGATCAGGGTTTGCAGATACACAGCCAAAAAGTGCATCCATGATAAGGCATTAGTGACTACCAGTGGCTGGTTACTTCCACCTGGTTCCTCATAGTTACATCTTTACAAGTGTCTCCTATAAAAGAACTACCCACCTCCCCCCCAACACAAACACACACTTGCACAAAGTGTGGTCTATACATCAGCAGAATCTATATCATCTGGAAACTACTTAGAACTGTAGAATCTCAGGCCCCATCCCAGAACTAATGAATCACAATCAGTAAGTTAACAATATCCTCAGGATTTTCATGTTTCTGCAAACATCAAAGTTTGCAGAAGCACTGGTGTAACTTAAAGGTGTAGTTCAAATAGTAGAAGTTATAGGCACCATACTGGGCCTGCGTGAAAAACATACCTGGGCAGGTAGCTTTTATGTCCTTCCTTTATAAACAGCAAGCTGGCCCTAACTACATCATAAACAAGACACATGTACAAGTTTCTGCTTGTTGGTAAATCACTGAATGTGATACCCTGAATCCTGTGCCATTTGACTCTAGGATAAAATAATAATATGAACACCTTTCCATTTATCACTTCCCTTCACAATAACTGAGAATAGCCAATATTTGTTGAAATATATGGGTATTATCCCCAAAATATCATTGAATGGCTTTATCAGTTCTTTGAGTCATTCATTTACTCAGTCCATTAGTCAACAAACATTAATTGCCACGTACTGCGTGCCAGGTACAAAGAATAAATAGAAGAATAAGACTTCTGTCTTATTCTTGTTCATAGAATTCCAAATGTAATAGAAAAAGAATCTCCATACCCCAAAAGCACAGATACACACATCCCCAAGGACCAAAACATACCCACACATTATAGCACATTGTGAGCCAAATAAGAACATTTGGAGAGAATTTTAAAATACATGACTAGAGCATTACTGGTCTGATAGAGATTGGTGAAACCCCCAAGCTTCTCCAGTAACCCTTTGGGCCTAAAACTTAATTCACTCCTGTGGCTTCCAGGAAGTGGGAGGAGGGCTGTTATATTATGGAGATTGCAATTTATGTCATGAAAAGAAACAAAATGTGTATGAACTGTTGTATGGAAAATGAATTTGCTCTGAAAATTTTCACCCGAATAATAATTTAAAATAAATAAATAAATAAATACATGTCTGGGGCTCCCTGCAGATCAGTTAACTCAGAATCACTAGGAATGGGGTCCAGCGATCAGATTTTTAAGCACCCTGAGTGATTACTGAAGGATAGCCAAAGTTGAGACCTCTAAACCAGAAGAAAATTAAGAAACATCTTGATCTTTCACCAGTCTTGAGTTTTCATGCCCAAAACCTAGCACTGGCAGCAGGTTGGGGGCTTTATGAAGTTGCCCTCTAGGATGTCTTTTCTGAGTGGTAGATGAGAAGGAAGTAAAATAGCTCTTTGTGTATGAAGGAGAAAGTACCTCTGGTAGAAATGAGGGCAGCTTCGCTCTGCTCACTTGTCCCAAATGCATTGATGGCTCTCACGTAGAAAAAATAATTATCATTGGGTTGGAGGTTAACTTTCAGCTGTAGTCCTTTAATTCCAGAGAAAGATCTAAACATAAAGGGAAAATAATAGTTTTAAATGTAATACCAATACTAGATAACTTGTCATATTTCAATTTTGTAGGGAATGAACATCTTTCATTAACAATAAATAATTGTTTTCTTCTCTTTATATGACCACTAGAGTTAGCAAGCTGAATTCTGCAAAATGGTCATTTTCCATTAAGATTATTTTGTCAAATCATTCCTATTTTTGTCAATTTTTGTCCAATATATGCCTTCCACAATTCTCTTTAGAAGGAAACCAGAAAAAAAAAATTATCACTATTTTTAAGAAAACAAATTAAGTTTAATTATATTATAAGTAAAATTAAGGTTAATTATATTTATTTCTTTATCAATTACTGACTGAGAGGGTCCTTTTGGATTAAGATAATGTTAAACTAATATATTGTACAAGGACTATGATTTGTCTGTCAGATTGTCACACTGGTGGCTTGTGTGTTGCTGGGATCCTGGAAGTCATGCCACTGGTATTTTAAATACCACCACAGACATCCATGGTGGACAGGTTTCAGGGGAGCTTCCAGACTGAGACATACTACAAGGAGGACCTGGCTATCTACTTTTGGAAAAATTGGCCAGTGGAAATCTTACAAATGGCAGCAGAAAATTATTTGAGATAGTCCCAGAAGATGAGCCCCTCTAGTTGGAGGGCACTCAAAATATGACTGGAGAAGAGCTGCCTCCTCAAAATAGAGTTGACATTAATGACATGGATGGAGTAAAGCTTTCAAGGCATTCATTTACTGTTATGGGCATGACTAAAATGAGGGGGAAAAGCTGCAAATATCTATTAAAAATTGGAACATGGAATGTGCAAAGTACAAATCTAGGAAAATGAGAAGTCATCAAAATGAAATGGAATTCATAAAGATCAATATCCCAGGTTGAAATGGACTGGTATTGACCTTTTTGAATCAAACAAACACATAGTTTACTATACCAGGAATGACAAACTGAAGAGGAGTGACATCACATTGATCACCAAAAGGAATATTTCAAAATCTTTCCTGAAGAACAATATAGTCAGTGATAAAACAATATCCATACAAGGACTACCAGTTAATATAACTATTATTAAAATTTACACACTAACCACTAAAGCCAAAAATGAAGAAATTGAAGATTTTTACTAATTTCTGTGCTCTGAAATTGATCAAATGTGTAATCAAGATGGAGTGATAATTACTGGTGATTGGAACGTGAATGCTGGAAACAAAGGACAGATAGCTGAAGTACACTGCCTTGGTAATAGGAACAACATCCATGATTACATGACAGAATTTTGCAAGACCAAAGACTTATTCATTGAAAATAACATTTTTCAAAAATATGAACAGTGACTGTACCTGTGGACCTCAACAGATAGAATACACAGGAATTAAATTCATGGAAAGAAATTATAGAGAAGCTCAATATCATCAGTTAGAAAAAGACTAGGGGCTGCTTGAGGAATAGACCATCAATTGATCATATGCACATTAAAGTTGAAGTTGAAGAAAATTAAAATAAGTCCATGAAAGCCAAAATGCGAACTTGAGTATTTCACACCTGAATTAAGAGACCATCAAGAATATATTTGATGTATTGAACACTAATGACCAAAGACCAGACAAGTTGTGGGGTGACATCAAGGACAGCATACCTGAAGAAAGCAAAAGGTTATTAAAAAGACAGGAAATGAAGAAAAGAGTAAAGTGCATGTCAAAAGAGACTTTGAAACTTGCTCTTGAATGTAGAATAGTTAAAGTGAATGGAAGAAACGGTGATGTAAAAGAGTTGAATAGAAAATTTCAAAGGGCAGAACAAGAAGACAAAGTAAGGCATTATGGTGAAATGTGCAAAGAATTGGACATACTCAGAATTTCCCAAGCTGAAAGACTTGAAGAAAAATTCAAGCCTCAAGTTGCAATATCAAAAAATTCTATGAGTAAAATATTGAATGACACAAGAAACATCAAAAGAAGACAGAAAGAATAGAAATGGTCACTGTACCAAAAAGAATTGCTTCATGTTCATTCATTTCAGGAGATGGCATGTGATCAATAACCACTGGTATCAAAAGAAGAAGTTGAAGCTGTACTGAAGGAATTGGCAAAAAACAAGGTTCCAGGAATTTATGGAATATCCATTGAGGTGTTTCAACAAACAGATGCCGTGCTGGAGGCACTTACTCATCTATGCCAAGAAATGTGGAAGACAGCTACCTGGCTAACTGACTGGAAGAGATCCATAATTGTACTCATTCCAAAGAAAGGTGATCCAACTGAATGTGGAATTTATCAAACAGTATCATTAATATCAAACACAAGTAAAATCTTGCTGAAGATAATTCAAAAATGGTTACAGCAGCGTATTGACTGAGAGCTTCCAGAAATGCAAGCTGGATTCAGAAAAGGACATGGAATGAGGGACATGATTGCTGATGTCAGATGGATCTTGGCTGAAAGCAAAGAATATCAGAAAGATGTTTACTTGTGTTTCATTGACTATGCAAAAACATTCAACTGTGTGGATCATAATGAATTATGGATAACATTGCAAGAATGGGGATTCTAGAACACTTGATTGTGCTCATGAGGAATCTGAGAGTGTCATTTGAACATAACAAGGTGATACTGCCTGGTTTAAAATCAGGAAGAGTGCATTAGGGCTGTATCTTTTCACGATACTTATTCAATCTGTATGCTGAGCAAACAATCCAAGAAGCTGGACTATATGAAGAAGAATGCAGCACCAGAATTGGAGGAAGACTCATTAACAACCTGAGATATGAAGACAACACAACCTTGCTTGCTGAAAGAGAAGATGACTTGAAGCACTTGCTAATGAAGATTAAAGACTATAGTCTTCAGAATGGATCACAGCTCAACACAAAGAAAATGAAAATCCTCACAACTGGACCAATAAACAGCATCACAATAAATTAAGAAAAGATTGAAGTTGTCAAAGATTTCATATTACTTGGCTCCACAATCAACACCAATGGAAGCAGCAGTCAAGAAATCAGATGACATATCGCACTGGGCAAATCTGCTGCAAAAGACCTCTTTAAAGTGCTTAAAGACTAAAGTGCACCTAATCCAAGCCATAGTATTTTTCAATTGCCTCATATCCATGTGAAAGCTGTACAATGAATAAGGAAGACCAAAGAGTTGATGCTTTTGAGTTGTGGTATTGGTGAAGAATACTGAAGGTACCATGGCTGCCAAAACAACCAACAAATCTGTCCTGGAAGAAGTGAAGGAAGAATTCTCCTTGGAAGTGAGAATGGCCAGACTTTGTCTCACCTACTTTGGTCAGGTTGTCAGAAGGGACGATTCCCTGGAAAAGGATATCATGCTTGGTAAAGCCGAGGGTCAGTGAAAAAGGGGAAGACCCTCAACGAGATGGATTGACACAGTGGCTGCAGCGATGGGCTCAGGTATAGCAGGGACTGTGAGGCTGGTGCGGGACCAGGCAGTGTTTTGTTCTGTTGTACATAGGGTCACTACAAGTCAGATCTGACTTGGCACCTAATAACAAAACCAAATAAACCAAACTCACTGCCATCAAGTCAATTCGACTCCTAGTAACCCCCATTGATTTCCAAGGTGGTAAATCTTTATGGAAGTAGATTGTCCCATCTTCCTTTCATGGAGCAGTTGGCGGGTTTGAATCACCAAGCTTCCAGTCAAATGCCTTAGACACTTAACCACCAGAGCTCCTTAATAACAACAACATGGGCAAAATACCGAAAGACACAGGAAGCATCAAAAGAAGATAGAAGGAATACACAAATTCACTGTACCTAAAGAATTGGTCAATGTTCAGTCATTTCAGGAGATAGAATATGATCAAGAACTGATAGTTTTGAAGGAAGAAGTCCAAGCTCCCCTGAAGATGTTGGTGAAAATCAAGCCTCCAGGAATTAGTGGAATATGAATTGAGATGTTTCAACAAACAGATGGAACTCTGGAAATGCTCACTTATCTATGCCAAGAAATTTGAAATACAGCTTCCTGGCTGACAGGAAGAGATCCATATTTGTGCCCATCCCAAAGAAAGGTGATCCAACAGAATGTGGAAATTATCTAACAATATCACAAGCAAGTAAAATTATGCTGAAGATAATTCAAAAATAGTTGCAGCAATACATTGACAAGGAACTGCTAAATATTCGAGCCAGATTCAGAAGAGGACGTGGAACAAGTGAAATCATTGCTGATGTCAGACAGATCTTGACTGAAAGCAAAAAATACCAGAAAGGTGTTTACCAGTGTCCTATTAACTATGCAAAATCATTCAACTGTGTGGATCATAACAAATCATGGATAACATTGAGAAGAATAGAATCCAGAACACTAAATTGTGTTCATGAAGAACCTGTACATAGACAAGAAAGTTGTCATTAGAACAGAAGGGGCTACTGCATGGTTTAAAATCAGAAAAGGTGTGCATCAGGTTGTATCTTTTCACCATACTTATTCAGTCTGTATGCTGAGCAAAAATTCAGAAGCTGACTGTATAAAGAAGAATGTGGTGTCAAGATTGGATGAAGGGTCATTAATAATCTGAGATATGCAGATGACACCACCTTGCTTGCTGAAAGTGAAGATCATTTGAAGTACTTCTTGATGAAGATCAAAGACTACAGACTGCAGTACGGATTACACCTCAACAAAAAGAAATTAAAAATCCTCACAACTGGACCAATAAGCAACATCATGATAAACAGAGAAAAGATTGAAGTTGTCGGTGTTTCATTTTACTTGGATCCACAATCACCACCCATGCAAGCAGCAGTCAAGAAATCAAATGATATACTGCACTTCTGTAGTGATACTGCCTCAGAAACCCAAGGAGGGGTCGCTATGAGTTGGATACAACTCAACAGCAGTGGGTTTGGTTTGGTTTCAGAAGAATAAGGAGTTCTGGTAGTGCAGTGGTTAAAACATTCATCTGATAACCAAAAGGTCAGTGGTTCAAACCCCCCAGCTGCTCCAGGGGAGAAAGATGAGGCAGTCTGCTTTCATGAAACTTACAATTTCGGAAAACTTATGGTCAGGTCCATTCTGTCCTATAGGGTTGCTATGAGTTGGAATCGACTCAATGGCAGTGGGTTAAGAGCCAGAAAAGTGAACAAATCTGTCTTAGAAGAAGTATAGCCAGAATGTTCCTTAGAGGAGAGAATAGTCAAACTTCATCTCACATACTTTGGATAGGTTATCAGGAAGTATCAGTCCCTGGAGAATGACATCATGCTTTATAAAGTAGATGGTCAGTGAAAAAGAGGAAGACTTTCAATGAACTGGATGAACATATGGCTCCAACAATGATCCAAACATAGCAACAATTTGGATGTGAGGGTGGCACAGGACCAGGCAATGTTCCATTCTGTTGCATACAGGGTCACTATGAGTCAGACCAACTCAATGGCACCTAACAATGATGACAACGTAGTAGTTCAAGGAACCCTAATTATCTCATTGTTGGTAGGTGCCGTCGAGTCATTTCCAACTCATAGCGACCCCATGCACAGCAGAACGAAACACCATCTGATCCCACTCCAGCTCCATGATCCTTGTTATACTTGAGCCCATTGTCACAGCCACCATGTTAATCCATCTCGTTGAAGACCTTCCCCTCTTTTGTCAACCCTCCACTTTACCAAGCATGACATCCTTCTCCAAGGAATGGTCCCCTCTGACAACATGACCAAAGTAGGTGAGACAAAGTCTGGTCACTCTCGCTTCCAAGGAGCATTCCGGCTGCACTTCCTCCAGGACAGATCTGTTAGTTCTTTTGGCAGTCCATGGTACCTTCAGCATTCTTCTCCAGCACCACAACTCAAAAGCATCAACTCTTCTTTGGTCTTCCTTATTCATTGTCCAGCTCTCACATGCATACAAGGCAACTGGAAATATCATGTCCTGTGTCAGGCACACCTTAGTCCTCAAGGAGACATCCTAGCTCCTCAGCACTTGAAAGAGTTCCTTTGCAGCTGAGCTGCTCAGGGCTACACATCATCTAATGTCCTGACTGCTGTTTCCATTGGCCTCAATTGTAGAACCAAGCAATGTGAAGTCTTTGACAACCTCAATCTTCTCTCCATTTATCGTGATGCTGCTTATTGGTCCAGTTGTGAGGACTTTTGTCTTCTTTATATTGAGATGTAATCCATTCTGCAGATTGTGTTCCTCAATCTTCATCATTAAGTGCCTCAAGTCATCGTCACTTTCAGCAAGCAAAGTTGTATCATCAGCATATCTCAGGTTGTTAATGATTCTTCCTCCAATCCTGATGCCACATTTTTCTTTTTATAGTCCAGCTTCTTGGATTATTTGCTCAGCATATAGATTGAATAAGTATGGGGAAAGGATACAACCCTGATGCATTCTGTGGGATCACCTTTCTTTGGAATGGATACAAATATGGATCTCTTCCAGTCAGTTGGCCAGGTAGCTGTCTTCCAAATCTCTTGGTATAACTAAGTGAGTGTGGCATGTGTTTGTTGAAATATCTCAGTGGGTATTCCATCAATTCCTAGAGCCTTTCTGTATGCCAATTCCTTTATTGCAGCTTCGACTTCCTCCTTCAGTACCATTGGTTCTAGATCATATGCCACCTCCTGAAATGGATGAAGATCGACCAGTTCTTTTTGGTACAGGGACTCTGTGTATTCCTTCCATCTTCTTTTGATGTTCCCTGCATCATTCAATATTTTGCCCTTAGAATCTTTCAATATTGCAACTCGATGCTTAATTTTTTTCCTCAATTATTTCAGCTTGAGAAATGCCAAATATGTTCTTCCCTTTTGGTTTTCTAACTCCAGGTCTTTGCACATTTCATTATAGTAATTGGCTTTGTCTTCTCGAGCTGCTCTTTGAAATCTTTGGTTCAATTCTTTTATCTTGTCATTTCTTCCATCTGTGTTAGCTACTCTCCACTCAAGGGCAAGTTTCAGAGTCTCTTCTGTCATCCATTTTGGTCTTCTCTTCTTTTGTTGTCTTTTTAGTGACCTCTTGCTTTCTTCATGGATGATGCTTTTGATATCATCCAACAATTCTTCTGGTTTTCGGTCATTGGTGTTCAATGCATCAAATCTATTTTTTAGATGGTCTCTAAATTCAGGAGGGATATATTCTAGATCATATTTTGGCTCTCGTGGACTTGTTTTAATTGTTGAACTTACATATGAGCAGTTAATGGTCTGTTCCACAATCAGCTCCTGGCCTGGTTTTGGCTGAAGAAAAATACTTCGTACATTCCATGTTCCAATTGTTAATGCATGTTTGCCACTGTTTCTCCTTAATTTGAGTGGTGCCACATCTGAAAATGGAGGTCTCGAAAACTTTACCTTATCCATATGAGTAAGGCTGATTTTACTCTGATAATGCAGCTTTTGCCCAGTCCTACTTTGAGAGCTTTCTAAGCTAAGTGACTCATTTTCTTCCTCTATATTGGACAATGTTTCCGGACTATTCATAAAGTTGTGCAGTAATGTATCAGAAAGTGTTTCTCTGCTATTCATAAGGTTTTCCCTGGCCAATTCTTTGAGAAGTGGATGGCCTCCTCCTTCTTCCTAGTCTGTCTCAGTCTGCAAGTTGGGCTGATACCTGTGCACCATGTGCACCCCACTGGGTTTAAAACACCAGTGGCACAAGCCTCAAGACTCACAGCAACACATCACCACAGTAGGATAAACCTACAGACAAGTTTGTCTCCCTTAGCTGTTGGACCTCTCCAACCACCCTTACCCGGATCCCTGCAGCTGACTCCTCGATCTAAAATCCTTGATTTTAAAAATATTTAAAATGGGAAAAATTCAAGATGAGTGATCATTTTGTACATGGCCAACGTACCAAAAGCCACCAAAGTTATTAGAACTTGAAGATGTCTAGAGGAAGGAATATCTTTTAAGGTCTGCTTGATTCTGGCATGAAAAAATAATTCTAATACACCCAGTCTCCAAAGTTGCTATTCTTAAATTGCCTGCTTATATTAAAGGAAAATTGCTGGTTATGGTGTCTAATTGACAGTAGCTTGACTAGTACACTCCAATAGCCCAATCATTTGACTACAAATAGACTTTCTGGATTTGAAGATAGAGTTCTCTGAACTTGACAATGACTTAGGATAGTTTTGTACCTCTTTTCCATTCTCTTGATCTGCTTATTTAGTAGCCTAGAGCATTTATAAAAATAAAGTACATAAGTAGTCTTTATTTTAGCACTCATTTGAGGAGATTTTGTAAGAATTCCTAATCAGAGTACAAAAGAGCCAGGGTTCTGGATCTGGAAGATGTGAATTGAATGAAAACAACAGCACAACAGACATACTGTTCATTTGGAGAAGGGTGACGTTTTGTAGGGGGTTTTGGTGGTGTTGTTTTATTTGTTTGTTCTTCTTTGTTTTAGTTTTGAATGAACGTACTCTAAGAGCAGTAGAATCAGAGTGGCCACTGTTGACCCACAGATTATTTTTTCAGGTCATTTCTACTTCAGTTGTCTTATTTCACTTCTCAGTGTCTGTCTCAAAGAACAATAACATGGACAACCAGAAAAAAATAAGAAATATTATTGAATCAGAAAACAAAATAATTTGAAGTTCTTCAAAACAGAAGATCTGTATAGAGAAACAACCCTCCAATTCACCCCTAATGTGTGTAAGTACCAAAAGCTAGAGTGCATTCCTGAGAAGGAAGGGGAGGTGGGCAGCAGCCTGAGTCTATTTGCGTATCTGCTATTTAGACCCCTGTGCCTGGAAAAGGTCCGTGCAAACTCCTCAAATATTATTGGCTGTTATTTCAGAACCTATTGCCTGGCCAGTCCATCAGGAGAATACTATCTTTAGATGCACTGAGAATGGATCAATGAGATTGAACCCCATGTCCACTGCCAACTAATTATGCTTCAGTTAATTAATGAAAAACCATGTCCTGTGTTGTGGTAATGTTATTCTTGACTAAAATATCTAGAATATTAGTCTGGGGTAGATGTATTGGATATCTTGTTAGAATTTATAACTAATGAGATATTTTAAATGTACATTAATTATAATTAGTAATAAAATTATTGTTTCAGTAAGCACATTTAGGCCTAAACTAAATTTCAGACTTCATTCACCATTAAATACATGTCTTCTGATCATTTGCCATGTTTCTAGGCCCTGTCTCTGACTATTAACCCTAAAGCCTAAGAAGGAAGTAGGAAAGATAAGTGAGGAAATTTCTAGGGATAAAACAGACTAGTTACATTTGTAACAGTGTAGTTGGGAAATACCAAGGATGCTGGATTTTAGGTTAAGTGTTTGTTCTTAAGTTTTGTGAGGTCTATCAAGGACAAAATTCCATATATATAGTCAACTACATGCTTTCCATATATATAGTCAACTACATGCTATGTCTCATTACTCATTTAAAAATAAAGTTTTACATGGTAAAAATTCAGGATGAGATCTGTATTCCATGCATGAAACAGAGGTCATGCAGACTGAACAAATAATCACAACGCCTTCACTGAATCTGTGAAATTAAACCATCAGGCATGAAAATGAAAGTAACATGAAATGTGGTGGTGTTTTATTGTTAACAATTCATCATCTTATGCTCAAGCACCAAAACCAAAGTGAATACACTCAGATCCAAATGGTTTGTTTTCATGCCTATTTATTCTGTCTGAGTTTACTAGGATGTCATATGAAGTTGTTCCTGTTTTGTAGCCCAATGAAAACTTCAGAAAGTTTGGAATTTGAAATCTGAAGAGTGACATCCTTCCATAGATT
Source organism: Orycteropus afer afer (assembly GCF_000298275.1). Taxonomy (NCBI): domain Eukaryota; kingdom Metazoa; phylum Chordata; class Mammalia; order Tubulidentata; family Orycteropodidae; genus Orycteropus; species Orycteropus afer. The sequence goes on along the minus strand of NW_006921694.1, from coordinate 5,292,446 downwards.
ATTCCTTTTTTTTTTTTTTAGTTCATAAACAAAAAGTTTTGACTTCCAATAAGAAGGCAGAATAGACAGACAAGCTCTACAGACCCTCTTCAACAAAGAAAAGAGAAACCAATTGACAGAGATACAGAAGGTAATCCTGGAGCCCTGAGCTTTGAAAAGAAGTATACGGAAGTAGATTAGGCACCAACTAGTGGAAAAACCTGAACGAAAACAGTGAGTATGAAGATGGCCGGAGCAGTGGACTGTCAGCTACTCTGACAGACCAAAGCCTGAATATTTCCAAGTGGTGTTGGGACCTGAGAATTGATCTAAAGATCAGCCCTGGTCACCAAGGGCTGCAGGGATAACTGCACTGGTGGCCTCTGACTAGGAAGGGAAACAGCAAGGAGGGAGACAACCTGAGCTGTGGACTTTTGCCTGTCCAGAGGGTGAAGCCATTTTGATTGTGTGATAGTTGGAGCTGTGTGTCAACTTGACTGGACCACAATTCTGTGTGGTTTAAGCAATTGTGAGGTAGGTTGTTCCAATGATGGGATCAGATGTATATGTATGTATATGTTTTGAGCAGCCAATCTGTTGAAAGGCAATTTCCCTAGGGGTGTGGCCTGCTTCCAGTATATTTATGGACATCCTGGGAAAAGAGACACTCTTCTGTGGATTGGGATTCTGTTTGTGCTGCCTACAACTGTCTGTGAGTGAACAATCCACTGTTTGGCCTGGAGATCTTGGATTCATCATTTGTTGGAGTCAACAACCAGTATACTGTCTGCCAACCTTGAGCTCTTCAGCCCCTGCAGCTGCATGAATCGGGAAAAGCCTCCAGCTTGACATTTGATCCAAGAACTTTGGACTTGTCAGCTTCTATAAGTGTGTGAGTCATTTTCCTAAGATAAATTTCCCTTTCACTATATATATAAGCTTTACTGATTTTGTTTCTATAGAGAACCTAGTCTAACACAGATTGTTTACACATGGTGGTCATTTTGGATATTAAAAGTGACCAAAGGGGCAGCCATTTTGATTGTTTACAAGCAGTGGTCATTTTGGATATTTAGAGTCATCGAGGGTGCAGCCATTTTGAATGTTTACAGGTGGTGGCCATTTTGGATTTTAAAGTGACAGCAATCTCATTCAGATACCAGGGACCTAAGAATAGGCTCTGTTTGCCAAGAATGGCAGGGACATAAGGGAGGGAGACAACAGAAAGGAGACAGGTTGTGAGTGTATAAGTGCTACCAACTAATGAATAGAGGAGCAAATCACAGTACCCTGCTTACATAGATAACATACAAACAAAACAAAGAAAATTAAACTTGTGGGAAAGTCACTCTAACATACAATCACCAATTAAATATAAACAGAAAAACGTCACAATTCTCAGAGACAACAGACCATCAAGGTCCACACAAAGAAGCAAGATAAAGCAGGAAAAACAAGGAACTAGGATGTTGTTGTTATTGTTATGTGCCGTTGAGTCAGACCCAACACATAGCAACACCTCCTTGGGTTTCCGAAGCGGTATCACTATGGAAGTAGATTGCCCAACCTTCCTTCTGAGGAGTGGCTTGTGGGTTTGAACTGCCAGCCTTCTGGTTAGCAGTCAAGTGCCTTAGGCACTATGCTACCAGAGCTCCCCAAACACATCCCTGAAGAAGAAGCAGCATTGGAACTCCCTGATAAGGAATTCAAAAGAATTATATTTAGGTAACTTCAATGAATTGACAGACAGATCAAGGAAAACACTGACAAAATTGAGGAAAATACAGAGAAAGCCCTAGAACAATTTTGAAAGACAATACAAGGACAAAATGACAAAATAAATGAAAAATTAGAAATGATACAAAACCTACAGAAAGAAATCTAGAAGATTAATACTAAATTTTCAGAAATATATAACACATTGAATGGGCATAGCAGTAGAATTGAATCAATGGAAGACAGAATTAGGGAGATTGAAAGCAAATACCTCAATACTTCTTTGTAAAGGGAACAATCAGAAAAAATATCAAAACAAAATGAAGAAAGCCTAAGGTTCACGTGGGATACTATTAAAAGGAATAGTCTATGTATAATCGGAATTCCAGAACAAGAAGAGACAAATAAAACCACAGAAAAAAAAATTGTCAAAGATTTGTTGGAAGAGAATTTTCCTGGGTATGATGAAAGATGAGAATATATCCACTCAAGAAGTCCAAAGAACCTCAAACAGGATAGACCCCAAAAGAAAATCACCAAGACATATTATCATTAAACTCATCAAAACCAAAGACAAAGAAAGAATCCTAAAATCAGCATGAGAGAAATGAAAAGTTACCTACAAGGGGCAACCAATAAGACTAAGCTCAGACTTCTTGGCAGAAACCAGGCAGGTGAGAAGGCAATGGGATGGTATATATAAAAATCTGAAAGAGAAAAATTTCCAACCAAGAATTATATACCCAGCAAAATTGTCCCCAAAATATGATAGTGAAATTAGGACATTTCTAGATAAGCAGAAATTAAGGGAATTTGTTAAAACCTGACCAACCTTACAAGAGATGCTAAAGGGAGTCCTTTGGACAGAGAACCAACAACAGCAAACAACAACTGACCATTATCATACATGATTATATAACCCAGAAACCAACCCAGTTATAGAAGTATCCAAAGTAAATAAGCCTACAAGATTGTGAACATGGAACCAGAGACATCAATTGACAAATGAAGACAACTAAAAAACAAAAAGAGGGAAAAAACTTTGTAGTTACAGAACTTCTAAATGGTAAGGAAGTCAAGACAACTGCAAGATAGAACAGATTGTTCTAAACTAAGGAAGAAATTATAAATCACAGGGTAACCTCAAAAAAAAAGTGATAAATCTCACATAAAAATAAAAAAGAGGACCAGTACAAATATTTAGCAAATACCAAAACAATAGCAATGAAGGAAGGGATAACACAATTCATAAACAAAATGAGTTCAGCACAGAAAATTATATGGAACAAGGAAATCAACACCATGAAAAAGCACATTACAAAATGACAGTAACAAATTCATACTCATCAATAATTACATATCTGACAAGGGACTTATCTCTAAAATTCATAGAAAACTCCAACACTTCAACAACAAAAAGATTAACAATCCAATTAAAAAAATGAGCTGAAGGCATGAATGGACACTTCACCAAAGAGGATATTCAGGCAGCCAGTGAATACATGAAGAAATGCTCATGATCATTACCCATCAGAGAGGTGCAAATCAAAACAACAATGCAAATCACTCCAGCACTAATGGCAAAGTTAAAAAAGACAGAAAGTGGCAGTTGCTGGGGAGGATGTGGAGAGATTGGGACTCTCATCCACTGCTGGTGGGACGGTCAAATGATAAAACCACTGTGGAAAACAGTATGGTGATTCCTTAAAAAGCTGGAATTAGAAATACCATTTGACTCAGCAATCCCATTACTAGGTATATAGCCTAAAGAAGTGAGAGCCAAGACAAGAACAGATATATCCACACCCATGTTCATCACAGCACTGTTCACAATAGCCAAAAGATGGAAACAACCTATATGCCCATCAACAGAAGAATGGATAATCAAACTGTGGTACATATACACAATGGAATACTATGCAACCCTAAAGAATAATGTAGACTCTGCAAAACACCGCACAACATGGATGAACTTGGAAGACATTATGCTGAGTGAAAAAAGTCAATCACAGAAGGACAAATATAGTATTAGATCATTATTGTAAAAAGTCAAGAAAATGTTTATATATGGAAGGGAACTTTCTTTGTTGTTACCAGGGGTGGGAAGGGAATGGAGGGAACACTGCAAAAAAAAAAAAAA
>NW_006921694.1:5280362-5288511 GCF_000298275.1 Orycteropus afer afer | reverse complement strand
AACACTGCAAAAAAAAAAAAAAAATGCATTGACCCATGTCACTTTAGTTTTGTGTATTTCACTATACATAACTTATATTTCAATAAAATGCATTTAAAAAAAAAAAAGTTGCCACAATTGCAACTGAACCCACATGACTTAGAATGAGTTTTGCAGAGATTGCCGATAGAATCCAAGTTCACAGAGAGGCCAAAGCTACTGAAAATATTCAAACTGAGGTTGTTGTTAGGTGCCATTGAGTCATTTCCAACTCATAGCAATCCTATGTACAGCAGAACAAAATACTGCACAGTTCTGCACCATCCTCACAATATTTGCTGTGCTGGAGCCCATCATTGCAGCCCCTGTGTCAATCCATTTCATTGAAGATCTTCCCCTTTTTTGCTGACCCTCTACTTTAACATTAGATCCTTCTCCAGGAACTGATCTCTTCTGATAGCGTGACCAAAGTACGTGAGACCAAGTCTGGCCATTCTCATTTCTAAGGTAAGTTACAGACAGCAAATGAAACCACAGCAGGTTGCTGGTGCTTAATTAAGAAGGGATTTTAGCCCAGGAGATAATATGACTGATGTGATTATGATTAGAAGCCCAGAACCAATAATAAAATTCACAATATAAAAATGTGACTCAAATGTTCTCACTTTGGGTCATAGATGTGTTTCCCTGCAAGTGTCACAGTACAATGGAATCTCCACTGCCATTGAGTTGATTATCACTCATAGTGACACCAATTGGGTTTCCAAGGCTGTAAATCTTTACGGAGGTAGATTGCCTCATCTTCCTCCCATGGAGCAACTGGTGAGTTTGAACTGCTGACCATATGGTTAGCAGTCAAATGTCTTACCCACTGTAGTGGTTAAGTTTGTGTGTCAACTTGGCTGGGCCTGGTTGAATAGCTGGGCAGCTAGATATAGTATTGCCCATGATGAGACTAAGGAGCTCTGGTAGCATAGTGGCTGAGGCACTTGAATGCTAACCAGAAGGCTGGAGGTTCAAACCCACCAGCCACTCCTCGGAAGGAAGATGGGGCAATCTACTTCCATAGGGATACTGCCTCGGAAACCCAAGGAGGGGTCGCTATGAGTCGGGTCCGACTCAACGGCACATAACAACAACAACATGATGAGGCTGGTAATCAACTCCATGGTGGAATCTACTTGTGAGCAACTGAGTAGCTGCCTTAGGGGTGTGGTCTGCTTCCTGTGCATAAAGAGAAGCCTGGGGAACAGTCTCTAGTGTATGGCACACTTGAACCCTGCATGTAGCTGTGTCGTTGTTCAGCAGCCTACCATGCTCTGCTGATCTTGGGACTTTCAATGGACTTGAATGAAGGGCCTGCCACGTGGTTTGGTAACATTGGGACTGTGCCTTTTTACTTGTCAGCTTTGGGCTTGTCAGCCTCAGCAGCCAGCAGCTGCCTGCCTGAGTGAAGAAAAGCCTCTAGCTCCAGTGGGCCAGAAGCAGGAGGTGGAGCTGAAGCCCAAGGCTGAGGGGCTTTCACCCAGCCCCTAGAGCCTGGCACTTTGAACTTGGACTTAAAGCCTCCAAATTGTAAGAATAAACTCCTGTTTGTTCAAGCCATCTCATTTGTGGTATATTCCTGTCAGAGTGGCACTAGGTAACCAAAACACCCACTATGCCACCACAGCTCCTTGTGCAATGGAATAGGAAGTTCTATATGTGGGAGATGAAGGAGCAGTAAAGCAAGGAACAGAAACCCTTACACACCAGCAAATTAACTGATCTCTGGTGATGCATAAGTATGCCAGGGGGTACAAATTTTATCACAGAGCTCTGTCCCCAGCAGGTCTTCAAAGGACTTTCAACCTGCTTATTTCTCCACTGGGGAAACAGAACAATTGAAAAGCAGAGAGAGATTATTTAAAGGAGACCCACTGGCTCTTCAAAAATCTGCAGGAGAGACAGATCTCTTCAGAGGGCCAAGGAGTGGAAGCCGGCAGGAGGCTGAGTTCTCTCCAATATAAGCAAAGTCAAGCTTTAGCCCTTTCATTCTTTATATTTTACAGGGAATGACTGAAAATATGACCACAATTACCCATGGGCAAAGAGGCAAGAATCAGTTTAAGTGGGAATTGAAAGAATATTTGTGAAATAAAACCTTCAGAAGAACATGCTTCCTGGGAAAATATTAAAAGTATTTCCATAAAAGTCAACAAGAGAGACATGAGCTTTTTATTTAAAAAAGAAAAAAAGTAAGGTAGAAGGTAAAATTTTGCATCATTTATAGATTTGACTGTTTATCTAGAAAACCCGAGAAAATCAACTAAACAAACCTCTTACAGAATAATAAAATTCAGTAAGATGGCTAGGTACAAAACTAATATAAGAATGAAAAGCCTTCATACACAAATAACCAGGTAGAAAATAAAATGAAAGAAAATATCTTGTTCAGAATAGCAACAAATTTAACAAGAAATGTGTAAGACTTATATGTAGAACATTTTAAAATGTTACTGAAGGAAACCCAAAAAAGTTCATCTATCAAATAGTTATATATATATATATATATATATAACTAATATGTAACCAGAATATATATATATGTATACATAACTCAAAATCAAACTCACTGCCGTTGAGTCGATTCCAGCTCATAATGAGCCCATTTGGGTTTCCAAGGCAATAAATGTTTATGGAAGTAGATTTCCCAGTCTTTCTTCCATGAAGTGGGTGGTAGGTTTGAACCCCCAACCTTCTGGTTAGCAAACAACTTAGGCACTATGCCACCAGAGCTGTGTAAAACCCAAATTCACTGCCACTGAGTCGGATCCAACTCATAGTGACCCCTCTTTGGGTTTCTGAGGTAACATGTCTAGGGAAGTAGATTGTCCAACCTTCCTTCGGAGGAGTGGCTGGTGAATTTGAACTGCCAGCCTTCTGGTTAGCAGTCAAATGCCTTAGACACTATACTACCAGAGAGAGAAGATATTTTAAAATATGACACAAATCTAAAAGTTTTTTTAAAAAAGGAGATTGAAAAACTCAACTAAATTAACATTAAAAAACTATGAATGGGAAAATATATAAAAAATATTTGCAACTCATATCACAGATGAAGATTAATTTCCTTAATAAAACAGGTCTTTACATACCAATAAGAAAAATACCACAATTCAGCATTTTTTAAAAAATGGATAAAGGAAATGAACAGACAGTTCATAGAAAAGGAAAAACATGGCTCTGAAACATATGAAAAGATATTGAACCTAATAAGAGAAATGCAAAATATAATAAGATTTCATTTCCGACCTATCAAAGTGTCAAAGATCAAAAAGTTTGATGATGCCATATATAGGCAAGGGTATGGAGAACCGAGCTCATAGAATTAATAGAATCTCCTTCTATGGAGACCATTTGGTAATATGTATCAAAATTTTAAATATATATACTTTTTAACCAGTCATTCTATTTCTAGAAATTTATCATACAGATATACTCTCACTTGTGTAAATTGATATAAACATAAGGTACTTTACTGCAGCATTGTTTGTGACACCAAATGAGCAGAAACAGCTAAATGCCTCTTAATAGGAGACTGATCAAATAAATTTTATTCTTAAAACAGAATACTATGGCGTTGTTTTTACAAATATGAGGCAGCTCTATATGTACCAATATCCTATATTGATATGGATACTCATCAAAAAATATTAAATATTTTTAAGCAATAAAAAGGCATGGTGATGTATATATGTATGTATGTATGAGCTCTGGTGGGATAATGCCTAAGGCATTTCACTGCTAACCAGAAGGTTGGCGGTTCAAACCCAACAGTCACTCCATGGAAGGACGACTGGGCAATCTACTTTCATAAAGATTTACTGCCTCGGAAACTCAAAGGGGGTCTCTATGAGTCAGAATAGACTTGATGGCAGTGGGATTGGTTAGGTTTTGTTTATGTGTATATGTATATCTCACATGCTACCATTTATAGAGAAAATATAGGTATTTGTATATGCATAAACTAGCTGAAAGAACAAATACAAATCGGGTAATAGTATTTGCCTCTGGGAGGAGAACTAAACAGGTGAGGAATAGATAAAAAGGAGACTTAATTTTCACTGTATTCCCTTTAGTTTTTTTTTTTTTAATTTGTACCAAACCAAACTCACTCCCATTGAGTCAGACCCAACTCATAGCTACCCCTCCTTGGGTTTCCAAGGCAATGTCTCTTCAGAAGTAGATTGCCCAATCTTCCTTCCAAGGAGTGGCTGGTGGGTTTGAACCACCAGTCTTGTGGCTAGCAGTCAAATGCCTTAGGCACTATGCCACCAGAGCTCTCCCATTTGTACCATATATACATCTAGGAGCTCTGGTGGCATAGTGCCTAAGGCATTTGACTGCTAACCAGAAGGCTGGCAATTCAAACCAACCAGCCACTCCTTGGAAGGAAGGTTGGGTGATCTACTTCTGTAGTATACCGCCTCGGAAACCCAGGGAAGGGTTGCTATGAGTGGGATCTGACTCGGTGGCAGTGAGTTTGGGTTTTTTTGTTTGTTTGTTTAAATACACATTATCTATCGAAACTAATTAAATAATTTCATTTTAAGGGCTATATTACAAGCTCAGGAGTGGGGAACATTAGTTTGCACTTTGTAAAATAGCCCCTGGAGGAATCTGATCATTCAACATTTTGTGCAGGATGGGAGGAAGAGGTATCCAAATGCTTAAGGCAAGATAAAGGGCTGGTAACCAAGAGTGGCTTTTCTCTGTGTTGTCATGTCTAACACCTGAATATAAGCACGTTTTCTCCCTGGTGCAGGGGGGTGGCATGTGTACAAACAATATGGAGGAACCCAGTGCCATGACTCCTAGAAGCAGCCTACGTGTGGTACTGTTGCTGCAGTGCACACAGATGGCTAAGTATGAATTGTTTTTAAAAACACAGTTGGCACTTACTGGCATTCCTATTGGCAGCACCCACATTCAACCATTGAATGGGAACCGTGAACAGAGCATACTGCTGGACCCAATGGGGACAAGCTAGTGAAGCAGTGTCTCCCAAACCTGCCTGGGAATATTAGCACCTCTGAATCTGAATCTCTTAAGAAGAGGTCCGTGAATCTAAATGTTTAACAAGCTGCCCAGATGAATTTTCTGATCAGTTAGGATTAAGGAACACAATCATAAGATAGTGGCTAATGAGAAGAGGTGAGAGGGGAAAACAGGGGGAAAAAAAAGTACTGTACATGACAGCATAAGCAATGTGAATCCAAGTAACTAAATACCTATAGCTGTATGGAGCTATCTTTATATAAAACTTCAGCTAACTGGACATAGGGGACTTTTTGTTTAAGATGAAAATTTTTTGTTAAATCAGGATTGAGAAGAAAATTCTTCATATATTGAATTTTTACTTTAAAATTAACCATGATAAATAAAAATTTTTGAGCAGGTTTATTTTTCTTTTGGTAAATGAGTATATTAAGGAGCTCTGGTGGTGCAGTGGTTAAGACATTTGGCTGCTAACCAGAGGTGGGCAGTTCAAACCCACCAGCTGCTCCATGGAAGGTGAGGCAGTCTGCTTCTGAAAAGATTTACAGCCTTGGAAACCCAATGGGGGTCACTATGAATCAGAACGGACTTGACGGCAATGAGTTCGGTTTTTTTGGTTGATGGAGACTCAGTGTTAACTAAAACCCAACCATTATTTCCTAACAGTGTGGAAGCAGACCATGATGCCCAGGTGCTTCTGACTGGAGGACTTAGGCTGTCCTATAATTAGATCTCTCACACAGTCAAAGTAAGCCAAAGCATTGCAGAAGAAGGATTCTGGATTTTGTTTTCTCTATAATTACTCACAGAAGCCTGAACAATACCATTTATATTTCAGGTGGAGAATTCTAGGGGTCTGGTAACATTCATTTTCCTCTTGATTCTCTAAGCTCTCTTTTATACTTTAAGGCCATGTAAGTGGACAATTACTTGAGATCCCCACAGAACTGCCTGTCCAGAACGATGACTGAACATTGTGCTTTCACAGACAGTTTAAGAAATGGTTACATAGGGAATGTTTTCACATCTTTTGTAAACCTGCTTTTAAAGACAATCACCATTATCTTGTTCAATAGCCCTTATATAAAGACCTACATGAAAAATTCTTACAGCTGAATGTCAAGAAATATAATTGTCTCTCTTGGTGAAATGTTACGCTTCCTTTGGGGAAAAAAAAAAACATAGAGATGAGTTATGTAATCTCTTTCTTTCTCCATCTTTTCTCCCCCTCTCTCCCATTTTCACTTTAGCTGCCAGGAGGTTCAGATCTAAATTTTATGTTCCACTGAGAGATGGTTCTTAACCTGTACTTTCTAATAGTATCTCCTCACCCTTGCATTAACTGGCTAAAACAGGGATGTCTTAGTGATGCTATTATGTCTGGGTGTGTTATTGTGAACAACCTGAGTACATTTTGGAAACTGACAGAACATAAGTTAGAAATGAAGAACAGGTTGGGTTTCCGTTGACTGAGGTTTTACTAGACAACCAGGAGGTATATGGAATTTTAAATGATGAAAGTCAAATTAGATTCATTTGAGAAGATTTCATTTAGGAAATGCTAAATGCCAATAATACTGGAAAGGAAAATCACCTCATGTAACTCACTCTTCCAAGGGCTCCCTGCAGAGGGATAGTACAACCTGGGTCAGGAAAACACCAAGAAAATGAGCAATTAGCTTCTAATTACTCTGTGAGTTTTGGCCAAATCATGTCTGGTCCTCCTGTCCTCCTGTGAAGCAACCATGGGCAAGAATGACTGTGTCCTTTACCCACTGATTGCAGAGGAGGTCAAACCACTTACTGTTGACTGCTGGTCAGTTAGGGAAAGAGTAAGAATTGGCCAGGATTAAGGAGCGGGAAGTTCACTACTTTTGTAGCATATTGAGTCTCACAGATTTGTCGTTCAATACACAGCTTCTCTCTGCACAGCCCACACAGCTAATCCCTGTACTATATTTCTCTCAGTTTTCCCTCCTCCACCCACAGTTCTGCTGACTTCTCTCCACACAGGAGAGACAGAACAGCTGAGGAAACAGCAGAGCGGTGGAAAATTTTTGAAAGTGTTTTGAGCCCACCCAACCTGAGGAGAGCATTCAAAGAAAAACAGGAAAGGGTGAGTAGGAGCTCCCTCAGCCCCCACACACAAGCCGAGGATTGTCACTTCCACCCACTCCCAGTCCCAATAGGGGTCAACTACTGGGGTGGAGCCATGGTACCCACATGCAAAAATATGCAAATATATTCTCCAAGAGGATTGTGGAATAGAGGTAATTGCTTGTCTTTTTCAGACACTGTATCATGGAAACTAGGGGCACTATAGGCTCATCCCATTCAAACACCCACCATAGAGTTCAAGCATCATCTCTGGTCTTAAACTAGAATGTCTAGAGCCCATAATACTGGAAAATGGTGTCCATTTGAAGATGGATGTGTTCCTGTTCTGGTAACCAAAATCAAACTCCCCAATCCAGAGGGCAAATCAATGCCCTCTCTCAGTTTTCTATTTAAATTAATTATACTTTTCTCCCTTCTTTTCATTTCATTTCAATGTCTCTTCCTACACCAGTACAGAGCTTTTCAGGCTGCCTGCTATTTCAGGGATTGAGGACAGAAAAAAGATGTGATCTCATTTAGCTCTTGTTCCCTCTCTCCTCTGCTGGAAATTCCAACGAGTTAGGTGATTCAGAGTGGGCAAGGGCAAAAGGAGGGTAGCTGATCCAATTCATTCATTCATTCACTCCTTCACTCATTAAATAGATCTTGATTGACTGTCTACATAGAGAAAAATCCCTGCTTTTACATAATTTATGGTCTGTGGTTATTATTGTGTCCCATCCAGTCTATTCCAACTCATAGTGACCCTATGGGACAGAGTAGAATTGCCCCATAGGACTTCATAAACTGTCATCTTATGGAAAGAGCAGTGGTTAAAATGCTTGACTGCTAACCAATAGGTTGGTGGTTCAAATCTACCAGGTGCTCTGTGGGAGAAGGATGTGGTTGTCTGCTTCTATGAAGATTACAGCCTTGGAAACCCTATGGAGCTGTTCTACTATGTCCTACGAGTCGTTATGAGTTAGAATTGACTTGACAGCAATAGGTTTGGGTTTTAATCTTTACAGAAGCA
>NW_006921694.1:5271774-5280156 GCF_000298275.1 Orycteropus afer afer | reverse complement strand
TCCGAGGAGTGGCTGGTGGGTTTGAACCGCCAGCCGTCTGGTTAGCAGGCAAGTGTCTTAGCCACTATGCTACCAGAGCTCCCATTGTGCCATGAGGGCTTCTCAAAAAAGAAGTAATCTTTGATGCCTCTTCTCTTTGACCTCTAACCCACTGCCATTGAGTTGATTCTGACTTATAGAGACCCCCACTGGGTTTCCAAGGCTATAAATCTTTACGGCAGTAGATTGCCTCATCTTCTTCCCACAGAGCAGCAGGTGGGTTTGAACTGCTGGATTTTTGGTTAGTATCCAAATGCTTTATCCTCTATGCCACCAGAGCTCCTTCACTGAACTTCAGATCAATTTTTTTTTTAAATCTGATTTAGTATAGGGTCTTTGCATATTGATACGGTGGCTGCGATGATGGGCTCAAGTATAGCAGGGATTGTGGGGCTGGCGCGGGATCGAGCAATGTTTCGTTCTGCTGTGCATGGGGTCGCTATGAGTCGGAAACGACTCGCCGGCACTTAACAACAACAACAACAACTTTGCATAGGACCCAGAATCTATGCAAAAGTTACATAATCAATGGATAAATGAGATTGTAAATGCCCTTCCTTATGAATGACTCATGAAAATGATTCCAGCCCACAGATTAAACTACTCCTATTTGACTGCTAACCAGAAAGCTGGTGGTTCAAACCCACCAGCCACTCCTCAGAAGGAAGGTTGGGCAATCTACTTTCATAGTGACACCTCTTCAGACCCCAAGGAGGGGTCGCTATGATTTGGATCCGATACAACGGCAGTGAGTTTGGGTTTTTTTGGATCCTCACAACTGAACCAATAGCAACGTGATGATAAACAGAGAAAAGATTGAAGATGTCCAGGATGTCATTTTACTTGAATCCACAATCAATCCTCTACAGATGGAACTGTCATTGGTTTCTCTGACATTACTAAGAGGTTTGCTTGGAATGCATTGTTGATATCAAATGGACCTTATTTATTTACTTTTGAGGGCCCCAGGATGATCAGGGAAAGAAAAGAATATTAGTCAAAATGGTTTTGAATGTCTGCATGCTCTCCTCATGTCTGTTTTCTGTGTGACAAAAGGAAACTAAGGATGCACAATAATTCCTAATCATCAGACTATTTACGTCTGCCAGTTCAGTCTGTGTAATGACATGAGTTTTAAAACTAATGAAAAGAATAAAATAGACCTAGGTTTGAATCCTGGCTCCAAACTCTCTATCATTAAATAATTTTCTGATCTTGGTCAAATTATTTAACCTTCCTAGTCTCATTTAATGAAGGTCACTTTCTACTTCATAGGATTATTGAGAGAGAGAAGTGAGATTTAGCACAGTGTCTGGCATGTTGACTGCCCTCAATGGATGCCATTTCCCTTTCCCATCTCCGTGTAGCCACATTTATGGGATAACATACAGTTCTTTCAGTGAGGTGGCTACTTGTTGTTGTTGTTGTTATTTGCCGTCGAGTCGGCCCCGACTCATAGCGACCCCTCCTTGGGTTTCCGAGGCAGTATCACTACGGAAGTAGGATTGCCCAACCTTCCTTCCGAGGAGTGGCTGGTGGGTTTGAACCGCCAGCCTTCTGGTTAGCAGTCAAGTGCCTTAGGCACTATGCTACCAGAGCTCCGAGGTGGCTACTAGCTCTCAGTATTTCCAGATCTCCACTGATTTAAGCATCCAACTGTGCTGATAACACTTATGCAAACACCAGCTGGAGACTGATGAGATAACAAGGATGAGTAATTCAAGAGCCCTCCTTAACAATCTCATCTTGCCTCAGAGACAGCTTAGTTTTCCTCACTGATACTGGAGAACAGTGGGAGACATTGTCCTGGGGCTTGGGCAGTTCTGATAGGGTATACTCATAGTATCAAGGATTCTTCACAGAGAAGCTTCAGAGCTGTTCTAAGTGACATTACTCAGGACATGTTGTTGTTGTTATGTGCCATCGAGTTGGCCCTGACTCATAGTGAACCGTCATTGGGTTCCCAAGGCAGTATCACTATGGAAGTAGATTGCCCAATCTTCTGAGGAGTGGCTGGTGGGTTTGAACTGCTAGCCCTCTGGTTAGCAGTCAAGTGCCTTAGGCACTATGCTGCCAGAGCTCTTAGCAGCTTGGTATCCCGGGGTGTTATGTGCTTGGCTACTTAGCAAAAGGTTTATACTTTTGAAAGGCCACAGCCATTGAAAACCATATAGGGGGAGGTTTCACTCTAGTATACATGGGGTAACCATGAGTTGAAACTGACTTGACAGTACCTTATTTGTTTAAGTTTGGGTTTTGAAATACGACAAAACCAGGTTTCAATCCTGACTGCAACTCACTAGCTAAGTAGCTTCTCAAAGTGTCTGTTTTCTCTCAGAGTTCATATCAGAATTAAATGACGCAAGGTACACAAAGCACTTAAGACACTGACTCCAAAAAAAAAAAAACAGAACTCACTGTCATTGACTCAATTATGACTCAAAGCAACCTCCATTGGGTTTCCAAGGCTGCAAATCTTTATGGAAGCAGAGTGTCTCATCTTTCTTCTGTGGAGTGGCTGGTGAGGTAAAACTACCAATTTTTTGGTTAGCAGCCAAATGCTTAACCACAATGACTCAAAAACCAAACCAAACTCACTGCCACCAAGTCAATTCTGATGCATACCGACCCCCTTTGGGTTTCCAAGGTGGTAAATCTTTATGAAAGTAGATTCCCCAGTCTTCCTTCCATGGAGTGACTGGGGGTTTGAACCATCAACCTTCTGGTTAGCAGTCAAATGCCTTAGGCACTATACCACCAGAGCTTCTACCACAATGACTCACTCACTCTCACTCTCACTCACTGCTGTCAAGTCGGATCCGACTCATAGCGACCCCTCCTTGGGTTTCCAGACAAAACTAGATTGCCCAATCTTCCTTCCGAGGAGTGGCTGGTAGGTTTGAACCACCAGCCTCCTGGTTAGCAGTGAAGTGCCTTAGGCACTACGCCACAGTGGCTACCAAACCAAACCAAACTCACTGCAGTGGAGTCGGATCTGACTCATAGCGACTCCTCCTTGGGTTTCCAAGGCAGTATCATTACAGAAGTTGATTGGCCCAACCTTCCTTCTGAGGAGTGGCTGGTGGGTTTGAACTGCCAGCCTTCTGGTTAGCAGTCAAAGCCTTAGGCACTATGCCACCAGAGCTCCTTCCACAATGACATAGTAAATGCTCAATAAAACTCCATTATTTTTCTCTTTTTCCCTTTCCCTTCCCACTTTTCTGGACAAAGTTCATCTTAGCAGTTAGCATATTAACAAAGATGCTGCACCTTGTATATTTACTATGTTTCATTTCTACTAAAATTCCTATATCCTACCCATCCACATTCCACTTAGCATAAATTCATCCTTTGATCATTATTTTGTGAAGCTTGGCTTCATATACTTGAAAAAAACTATAATTATTGCTCAATCATATGAAACCTTACATTCTAACTAAATAAATAGCTGTTGATTGGTCGTGATAATAATCAAGAGTTTAAATAATACACTTTATTAAAAAGCTATCTAATTTCATGCCATTACTAAATTCCATAACCTACCAAAACAGTTTATCTCACTCAGTAAACTTGGTTTAAAAAAAAAAAAAGCTAAAAATGTCTCCATCAAAATCTGAATATCAATCATAGTGTTCTGGATATTGTGGAACCTGAAGTTGCTTTATTAGCATAAGTCTAACCAAACTAGCTGCCATCAAGTCAAATCCGACTCATAGTGACCCCTCCTTGGGTTTCCAAGGCAGTATCTCTACAGAAGTAGATTGCCCAACCTTCCTTTGGAGGAGTGGCTAGTGGGTTTGAACCACCAGCCTTCTGGTTAGCGGCCAAATGCCTTAGGCACTATGCCACCAAAGCTAGAGATTCAGAAAACACTATCACAGAGGATCAGTTAACCTTTGCAAATGTGCACTGGGTGACTGCCCTTTACTGACAAATTTTAGTGTCATAATTTTAGTGAAGGAGTTTCCCATTTCTTTTTTCCTATAAGAGTCTCTGCAAATTCTTCATACTCTTGGAGAAATGGGTATGTCTTTGAAATAATATATGTGTAATTAGCACCTTTATATCACCAGTGCATCAAGGAGATATTCAGATTCAAATTATTCACAAGGTGGTACATATTCTGATATAACTAGTAAAAAGTGTATAAAAATATGCATAAATTCTATCTCATGTTAAATATACCTCAAAGAATGTTCAATCTTATTAACATTTGCATGCATCTTTCTTTCAAGGGAGGTATTATTCTGCATTACAGCATGTGTTTTTATTATACACTTAGAGTTCATTGATGAATAGTTTTGGAGTTGCAAATCAAGTCAACAGCTTGACTAGTTCAGCAGCATTTTACAAAGCTATTCTTTCTCCCTCTGTGAACATAGGCTCAGAGGTTAGTTTAGGGCCCTGAGCTTACTTCCTAGTTCCTGTGACCACCTGGCTCCCTCCAGCCACCTGGCTCTGAGTGGGGCCTCCCAGTGGGTCTTTACCTGAGACCTTCACCCTCAGGAGAGTGCTGTCTGCAGTACTCCAGAGTGTAAGTCTCTGTGGCCTCTGGGTTGGCCGCCCGCCATCGGATGGTGGCTGTGTTCCAACAAACAGTGCAGTCCTCAGAGCGGATTACAGGGGTGGAGGGTGCTGCAGAGAGAGAACCAAGTCAATGGCTGGTGAAGCAATGCCAGCTCTACCTCCCTGGTACCCTGGGATGGATGACTGAGGATGATTTTAATTTAGTTTTTAATTAGAATACACTCTGGGCTAAAAATCCCAAAGGTATAAAAATTTGTGTAAAGTCTCCCTTCCACCCCTGCCTTCCACACTGCCCAATCGTTACCCATCCCCAGATAGTCTGTAATATTAGCTTTCTCTGTATCTTACCAGAGTTTCTTTATACATATACAACAAATAAAAATAAGGATTCTTATCCCTCTACCTTTTATCCAAAAGGTAGCAATGATCTTGCCCTTAGCAGGTGCTCAATAAATATGTTTAGAAAGAGGGAAAGGAAGGAAAGAAAGGACAAATGGTAGGAGTAAGTCATTTCTTCCCTTGAGGCAGCTGCAATTATCTAAAAGGCAACACAGCCTGGGCTTATGCTAGACCTTTTGCTTCCGACACCTGTGAAAAGATTACATCTACAGTTGAATACCATTGTTGAAAATCTTTTGGGGACTTCCACAACCCATAGAATGAAACCTGAGCTTCTTACCTTAGGAGTCCTTGGGTGGTGCAAATGGTTAAGCACTCAACTACTATCTGAAAAGTTGACAATTCAAACTCTTTCAGAGGCACATTTTTTTTTTTTAATTATGATTTGGAAGAAAGTTTACAGAGCAAGTTCATCTTTCATACAACAGTTCATTACACATTTTATTTCATGACACTGATTGCAATCCCCATAATGTAACAGCTCTCTTCCCACTTCCTCCCTGTGGTGAACTTTTCCTTGTGCCCTTCTTTCCTATGCATTCCTGCCTTCTAAGGTATCTCCCTGTGCAAATACTGGTCTTCTAATCTCCCATGGTTGATTATTCGAAGGAGTGTACTTACCTGGTGTAAATGTACACCTTATACACCTGTTTGGCTGGAAGCCATGAGAGTGAATTCAATTCCAGGCCCAAGGGGTGACTAAGAGGCCATACTCTCGGGGGTTTCCGCTAGTCTCTATCAGACCAGTAAGCCTTGTCTTTTTTATGATTTTGAGTTTTGATGCACATTTGTCTCCCTCACTATCCAGGATTTCCTGATCCCTTTCCAAATGGTTGACAGTGATAGCTGCACACCATCTAGTTCTTCTGGTCTCAAGGTCATCTGGGCTCAAGTTTGCATGGTTCACTAGTCCCTTGGACTAATTGTTTCCACGTGTCTTTGGTTTTCTTCTTTCTTCTTTGCTTCAGATGAGGAGAAAACAATTGTTGTGTCCTAGATGGTCACTTGCAAGCTTTTAAGACCCTTGTTGCTACTTACCAAAGTAGGATGCAGAACAATGTTTTTGTGTAGTATTTTATGCCAACTGAGCTTGATTTCACCCATGACCAAGGTCCTGAACAGTTGGGCCCAACAACTCACTCCCTCATAGTGGTTGTCCGTGGCTAAGTAGTTATCATAACTTTGCCCCCGTTAGTTCTATTATATACATGGACATTCTTATGGTACATACAAATACATATGTAGAGAAATATCATCTGCCAAACTTATATATGGTCATGGGTGTATTCCCTTTTGCCTAGACATACCTGATCATTCAGCAGAGGCACCTTTTAAGAAAGACCTGGTGATCTATTTCCAAAGGATCACAGCCTTGTAAACTTTAGGGAGCAGTTCTACTCAGCACACATTGGGGCACCATAAGCCAATATCAACTTGAGGCAATTGGTTTGGTTGTTTTGAATTTTTGAGTTTCCTTTCATAACATACAGGATCTCTGGTAGCATAGTGCCTAAGGCATTTGACTGCTAACCAGAAGGCTGGTGGTTCAAACCCACCAGCCACCCTCGGAAGGAAGGTTGGGCAATCTACTTCTGTAGTGATACCACCTCGGGAACCCAAGGAGGGGTTGCTATGAGTCAGGGCCAACTCGACGGCCATCACAACAACAACAACATCGTAACATACATGGCCTCTACTCTCTAGCCATTCTCATCTCTTATCTTTCTTCTCTTTGTTTTTAAGTCAAAGAAATACTACCAGATACTACTTGCACACTCTGTGCTATTTCTTCTGTCCATAACTCTGCTCACATGTCTTCTTTCAGACATCAGTTCTAGAAAGCCATCCCTAATCATGCCTCTGCCCCAGGCTGTCTTGAGTGTTCCTCTGTAGTGCTCTCATAACAACCTGTGCATATTTGGATCACTGCCCTTAGCACACATTTTCCATGATCTTGTGTTTGTCTGTCTCCCCCACTTGACTATGAGCTTCTTAAGAATAGGAACCCAGTCTTATTCATTGTTGTAGTCCCAGAAACCAGCACATGATTTCAAACAAACAAACAAACTCACTGCCATCAAGTCGGATCCAACTCATAGCGACCCCTCCTTGGATTTCTGAGGCAGTATCACCACGGAAGTAGATTGCCCAACCTTCCTTCCAAGGAGTGGCTGGTGGGTTTGAACCACCAGCCTTCTGGTTAGCAGTCAAATGCCTTAGGTACTAAGCCACCAGAGCTCCTGGTGCATGATAGGTGCTTAATAACGCTTATTGGTTGATCTCAACAGTCTGAAAAATTGAGTATTGTCACCTAACACCCCCTTACCTGTCCTAAAAATAGCCCTTTCACTGGGAAGGCTACATCCAGTGAAGTTCACAGCCATTACCCACACTTGGTAACTTCGGTCAGGTTCCAAATCTTCAAATATACAGTAGCTTTCTTTCACTGTCACTCTGTATTCTTCCACCAATTCTAGCATAAAACACAATCATAAACTATAAGGTAAAATTTACTAAAAATTATAGTTACAGGGAGAAAAAGTGCTCTATAACTCTTTAGTAGAAAACACAAGCGCTGATATTACAGGATAGCTTACAGATACCATGTGATAGATAACTTGCATTTCAGAATGCAACAGCATTTTGAAAAGAAATATGTAGAATAGCATAGTATTACTTGTGAACATTTAACAGAAAATAGCTTATTAGTAAAACTGTAAGGTTTATGTAATACAATTAGAGTGACTTATTTCAATAGTAAATATTGAAATTACATAGTCTCTATGTTAGCTTACATCTCAGTAATATACCCTCAAGAAAATCCCTAAGAAGCAATGCCAACATCTCAGAAGACTATATCATAATATAAGGACAACCCTGTGTTTTCTAAACAGATGTTGTTTCAAACCATTTTTACAGATTAATAAACCATTTTAATACTCAGTATGACTTTCCAGGAGTCATTGGATGGCATAAATCGTTAAGCACTTGGTTACTAATCAAAAGGTTGGCAGTTTGAGCCCACCCAGAGGCAGCTGGGAAGAAAGGTCATGTGACCTTCTTATGAAAGGTCACAGCCATGAAAACCAGTGGAGTACACTTCTACCCTGAAGCACATGGGGTTGCTATGAGTTGGAGTTAACTTGATGGCAGCTGGTTTTTCCAAGTTTCAAGTCTGGTTTCATCTCATGAATTACCAAATTCTTTCAACTGTAGAGTTCTACAATTTATGTTGTTGTTGTTATTTGCCATCGAGTCGGCCCCGACTCATAGCGACCCCTCCTTGGATTTCCGAGACAGTATCACTACGGAAGTAGGAATGTCCAACCTTCCTTCCGAGGAGTGGCTGGTGGGTTTGAACCGCCAGCCTTCTGGTTAGCAGTCAAGTGCCTTAGGCACTATGCTACCAGAGCTCCT
>NW_006921694.1:5264086-5264876 GCF_000298275.1 Orycteropus afer afer | reverse complement strand
ATCGTGTTATCACTTCCTTCATTGCTATTGTTTTAGTTTTTGCTGAATATTTTTGCTGATCCTGTTTTTTGATGTGAAGATTTATCATTTTTCTTTGAGATTACCCTGGGATTTATAGTTTTCTTCCCAAGTTTAGAATGGTCTGTTCTATCTTGTAGTTGTCTTGACTTCCCTACCATCTAGAAATTCTGTAATGACACAGTTTTTTCCCTCCTTTTGGTTTGTAGTTGTCCTCATTTGTTAGTTGGTGTCTCTGGTTCCCTGTTTGCAATCTTGTAGGCTTATTTATTTTGGATACTTCCATAGCTGGGTTGGGTTCTGGGTTCTGGGTTATATCATCATGTGTATTAATGGTCAGTTGTGGTTGGCTGTTCAAGGGCTCCCTTTAACATCTCTTGTAAGGTTAGTCTGGTTTTAACAAATTCCCTTAATTTCTGCTTATCTGGAAATGTCCTAATTTCACCATCATATTTGAGAGATAGTTTTGCTGGGTACATAATTCTTGGTTGGAAATTTTTCTCTTTCAGTGTTTTATATAAACCATCCCACTGTCTTCTTGCCTGCATGGTTTCTGTCAAGAAATCTGAGCTTAGTTTTATTGGTTGCCCCTTGTAGGTAACTTTTCATTTTTCCCAGGCTGCTCTCATGATTCTGTCTTTGTCTTTGGTTTGGGTAAGTTTGATGATGATATGTCTTGGTGTTATTCTTTTGGGGTCTATCCTGTTTTGGGTTCGTTGGTCTTCCTGAATGGATATATTCTCATCTTTCATCATATCAGGGAAGTTCTCCT
>NW_006921694.1:5257609-5263986 GCF_000298275.1 Orycteropus afer afer | reverse complement strand
ACCTTCCTTCCGAGGAGTGGCTGGTGGGTTTGAACCGCCAGCCTTCTGGTTAGCAGTCAAGTGCCTTAGGCACTATGCTACCAGAGCTCCTGGTAGCATACAATTTATTTACAACTATAGAAATACATACAATTTATAGAAATACTATACAATTTATAGAAATACTTAAATTAATTTGATAGGTCACAACCTATTTTAATAAATAATTTTGTTTAATCAAGACATTTTCCTTTTTGTTTCTTAAATTATTTTACCTCCCATATTTTACAAGTAAATGTTACTCAATACCATTCTGAACACACGACCCTTTGGGCCATTCTGATTTTTCTTACAGAAATTTTCTTCCCTGTGAAATAATTGTTTTCTTTATTATATCAGTCTGTGGTCATTTCAGTTATCCCTGCTTATTATTCTTTAATATCACAATCTCATAACTCCTTCAATTAAGAAACTCATTGTTTCCTTTTAAAGGAAAATTTAGCAGCAATGTGGCTTTGTATGGTCTGTTCAATTGCCCCTCTCTTTTCCAGTTAGCTATACTTTCTGGACAAATATGTCATATGGTCTTGTACATGGAAAAACCTCTCCCCCACAGCTCACAAACTGCAACTGCAGTTTTCAGTGGAATCATTTCTGTAAGCTAAGTCCTGTCACCCCAGCACTCCTTTTAACAATGCACGTAACACACAATATAAGTTACTGGAGACCTAAGACACAGTATCAGAGTTTCACTTTGTAGATCATCAGATTAGTTAACTGTCATTCAGCAAAATTCAAGGTACTGAAAAATGAGACACAGAATAGGTGTGGGGTGGGAGTGGGGGCTGAAGCATGTTAAAAAACACTACAGGGAGTTAAAAGGGATCTTGGATAGCCACGAAGTTTCATCACATAGCTGGGGTAAATGAGAAAGAGACAGAAGACATGCATAGGGCAAAGACAGAGATGTGTGGTGTAATGAAACAAACACACAAGGAAAAACATGAGCTTTGGAGTCTGAAAGGTTTGTGTTTGTATCCTGCCCTTGTTATGTACAGGCTGTGTGGCCTTGGACAAACTACTTAACCTCATATCAGTTTTTTTGTCTATAAAATGGAAGTAATAACACTTATCTCCTTGTGTTGTGATAGGCATATGGCAATAGGTTCTCAGTAAAATAGGTGTAATGCAGTGGTTGCTAACTGAAAGTCTGGCAGCTCAAACCCATCAGCTATTCCATGGAAGAAAGACACAGCAGTATACTGCTTTAAAGATTTACAGCCTTGGAAATCCTATGGGGCACTTCTACTCTGTCCTGTAGGGTCTCTATGAGTCGGAATCAATTCAGTGACAATGGCGGTTAGTAGTTAATAGATAAATTTAGCCAACTTTCCACTATACATAAAGTTGGCTTTAAAAAAAAAAAAACTTTTTTCTAATCTAAATAAGTATCATATGATATCTCAAAAGACTTAAACACCAGTAATAGTGAAATAGATTACCATTCATCCCCATTACATATCAGGCCCCTGACTTTTGTAATAGGATGTCAATTCTGCCATTTGCTTGTGTGGGTCCTAAAGTATGTATGTCTGTCTTCAACAAACAGCAGCTCCTAGCTCTGATTCATCAGGAAGCACAACCTCCAACTGCTTGGCTTCTATGTCCTATGAGAAGTACTATTAAACAGAGAGACGTTTACAGAGGCTCAACTGTAAGGCATGCTATCTATTCAACCTACTAAGAAGTGCTTTCACATCTATTCACACATTAAGTAGGGACACCAAAGACCGCATCAAACCTAGGCCCATGCCTAGAATTGCAAACACTTAATTAACCGTTATGGTTTGATTGTAACTTTTATCCAAAGTGGAGGCGACACACTGACAATCAGGATATCCAATGCTGTACTTACATTAAAGATATTGTAGAGAACACTGTCTTTTAAATAGCTCATTTCCTTCTACAAGTGGAACACATTAAATTTTTCTTTTAGACTTCAGTGTTAGTTAAAACTTTGCTCTCTCTGAAACTGTAGTTAGCATGTTATCTCCTTTCTGAAATTGAGAATCATTTATTGCTCTTGTTTCTTAAGAACTCAAAGCTAAATGTGACTCTCAATCACAATATACATGTTGACTGACCATTGTGCTATTTATGCATTTTCTGTTGTCCTCGATCCTGATTTCCAAATTTTGCTGTAAGTTATTTCATCATATGTGGATTGTTTTTGTTTGTGTATATTTGTTTGGTAAGTGCTTCTAAATGCTTAATGGAAAGAGTTGTAATATGTATGTGTTCAAATATTTCACATTAAGATACAGAAATGCAGGCATGCACACACATTTGTGTGTTTATTACAAATCATAACCCTACCGTTTACTTCTTGGTCATCTTGTGGCTCCTCCATGCAGTAAACCTGAAATGAGTCAATGATATCTTCCTTGTTCATACTCCAATAAACGGCAATCGTTGTGCTAGTGGCGGAATTTGGTTCCTGAGGTTCTAATCTAGGAGGCTGGGGAACTGGAATACAAGAAAGTTTTATTATAATAATATTGATTTTACTTTTTTTTTTTTTTTTGCAAAAGTCACTTGCTTATAGAAAAAAGCATCAAACAACACAGAAATACAAAGAGTAAAAGGTGGCAGAGCTTTATTGATCCCAACATCCCTCAACAACATCCCTCAACCTCATTTCCATTCCTTGGAGGCAACCACTGTTATGTTTGAGTGTGTATTCTTCCAGATACTTTCCATGTATTTGTACACATGCACAAATAATGCACATAGAAATAAATTAGAATTAATCCTAAAATGAGATCAGTTGATAACATTTTCTGTAATCCTACGTTTAGAGCAATAAACTTATACAAGTTACAGGATGCATCAAACAAAATGGTTTTTCTTCAAAACAAAAATTTGAGTATGCTTTGCTAGATAGCCAATGCTGTATCCTTATCTATCAATATAGAGTCTATAGTCACAGCAGAGACAAGTGAAACCCTTTTTTGATGTAGTTGCTGTTCATCAAGGCTGAAAAGGCTTCTATGAATAAAATATCAAAACATCCTTTCTGAATCTACTATCCATTTCCTCTTTCTAAATGACTATATCTACAGACTTTTTTTTTCTGATTTATGTAAAAATGACACAGGAGGTAAAGTCTCCTAGTAACTGATGCAAATGCACTTTAATTGACTTAAAACATCTAGCCTAACTCTGTGGCTCTGAATTTTAAAGACAACAATATTGTCACGTTTTTACTAGAGATTTTAAAAGTTTATAATTATGCTTATTGAATACTAATACATTCAACACCATAAATCAGTTCCTGTACAATTCGCTGCCAATATTTATAAGACACAAGATCACTGAACAGGTTTTACAAATTAGAGAAAAGGTTATTCCCATAGCTAAACAGATGGCATGCTTTTAAATTTATTTTTGCAGTTATTTTTTTCTAGTCAACAGTGTTCTGAGAGTTAAACTTACTGAAATAATATAGGCCAAATTGTATTAGATCACTTTGTTAAAAGTTGACACTGAAGGAAAAGAAAAAAAAAATTTAGTTCAACCAGAAGATAAAAATAAGAAAAAGAATGAGACAAATTCAATAAAGAGATAAAAAGCTAAATAAATA
Organism: Orycteropus afer afer; assembly: GCF_000298275.1. Taxonomy (NCBI): domain Eukaryota; kingdom Metazoa; phylum Chordata; class Mammalia; order Tubulidentata; family Orycteropodidae; genus Orycteropus; species Orycteropus afer. Next base: position 5,260,364 of record NW_006921694.1, on the reverse strand, counting down.
CATAGTTTTGGAAAATGAGAAGTAGGCTAGGAGAGTGATCAAGCACAGAGTCTGGCCTAAGATTAAATTCCAGATGGTATTATTAAATCCTAGTAGTAGTATCGTAAGAGCTCTGATGGTGTAATGGTTAAGACATTTGGTGGCTAAGCTGCTAACCAAAAGGTCAGTGGTTCAAAGCCACCAACTGCTTCATAGAAGAAAGATGAGGCAGTCTGCTTCTGTAAAGATTTACAGCCTTGGAAACCCAATGGGGGTCACTATGAGTCGGAATAGACTCAATGGCAATGAGTTTGGTTTTTTGGTTTGAGTTGTATTATCTTTGCCTCAGTTTTCCCATCTTTAAAATGAGAAAACAGCAATAATATTATTACCTTACAGGATTGTGGTTGGAAGCAACATAATGTGTCAAGTACTTAGGAAAGTGCCTGACACACAGAAATAACCATCCATAAATTATGGTTCCTATTACCTTAGCAGTATAAACAAAAACAGGCATAGAAGGAGAATTCAAGTAACTTGAAACTTTAAATAGAAGAGTTTGTATAAAAATGGGGCAGTATGGTGTCAAGAAATTATATTGGGCAAGGACTCAAACTAGAGACTCATTTCTTAAAGGAATGAACTATGTGACCTTGAGCAAACCACTCAATCTCTGTGGGCCTATTTTCTTTTTTTGTAAAATGAGAGATTTGAGGCTGAATGACTCAGGGATCCTTCCAGTGCTAATACACAGAAGGCAAAACAACTTTGGCAGGAGTATAGAAAATGCAAGAGAAGGCAGAAAATCCTGAGGATAGGATTGAGTTGAGAACCATCATCTGGTATATCAAAAAGGCCATGGAGGTTGGACATACAGAGCAGCCACTCCCAAGGACTGGTACAGGTTCAGAGATCTTTATTCTAGCTCTGAATTTACTTTTTGTTTTCCCAACAGGAAATTGGTGTCACATTCTACAGAGGTCTGTCCAGACAAATGGAGTTTAGTAAATTTCCATGTTGCCCAACTTTGTTGAAGAGCCAAGGAGAAACTTCAACTATTGTCAATTGTGTTTCAAGCAATGTCAGAGAACTCCGTCAGGCATGAACAATGGAAATGCTTTCTTTTTTTCAATGAATTATACATTGAGCTATATCTACTTATTTAGATTACATCTGTCTCTTTTAAAATGGTAACAGCTTTTCCTATGTCTCTCTTGTATGCACGTGCTTGCTCTTTCACTCTTTTTTGCAGACATAGCTTAACAAAATTAAAAACTGATAACTGACAAAAAAAAAATTCACATAATTTTAACACCAGTTGTAAGGAATCAAGCAAAGAATGTAGGCTTGAAATAATTTGCTACCTAATGTGCTCCTGGCCTAAAAAGCATTAAGGGTTCCATACTTTTTCAGAAAAAGGAAATACTTTCACTTTTCAAAGTACTTTACAATTCAAAAGGGTATAAGAATATTCCATTGATGCACTCTAATAATAATGGCTGGATGTACAAGTTCTGTTTAGTAGAAAGAAGCTCTGGTGGTGCAGTGCTTAAGGCATTTGGTTGCTAACCAAAAGGTTAGTGGTTTGAACCTACCAGTCCCTCCAGGGGATAACGATGAGGCGGTATGCTTCCATAAAGATTTACAGCCTTGGAAACAATTCAGGGAATTCTACTCTGTCCTGAAGCGTCACTGTGAGGGCAGTGGGTTTGTTTTTGTTTTTGTTTTGTTTTGTTTTTCAGTAGAAGACAATCAGAGACCCAGAATTTATATGCTAGCAACTTTATTTAGACTTCTGTAGTAATACACTTGAATAGCTGTGATGCCAAAATATACAAAGTGGAATTTTTAAGGCTTCTTTGGCAGAAGCTAAGGCATTGAGCAGAAGAGTCACTTTAGGGATTCCCACTGGCCACAAAGATCTGTCACACTTGGTGAGCTAAGCAGTAGATTGACTTAGACTTCAGGACTTGGGGCCACAATCTAAAGATTTCCACTCAACCTAGCTTTCAAAATGTCTCCAGGAGCCAAAGCCAAGGAAGCCATGGCTTTCACTATCCATATTCTTCTCTCCTTTCACACCAGTGCACTCAGCCTTTTTTGTGTGGAGCTGCAGTTATGAATAAAGATTCTGAAGCCAAACTTCCCCCAACCCCACACACCCCAACTGACTGTATGGTCTTAGACATTATGACACTTTTCCATTTCTCAAGTGTCCTCCCCTTCAAATGGGAATAACAATAAAACTTACCTCCTAGGAGCTCTGGTGCTGTAGTGCCTTAAGCATCTGACTGCTAACCAGAAGGCTGGTGGTTCAAACCCACCAGCTACTCCTCAGAAGGAAGGTTGGGCTATCTGCTTCTGTAGTGATACCACCTCAGAAACCCAAGGAGGGTCGCTATGAGTCAGATCCGACTCGATGGCAGAGTTTGGTATTTTTTGGTCCTGGTGGCATAGTGTCTAAGGCATTTGACTGCAAACCAGAAGACTGGCAGTTCAAACCCACCAGTCACTCCTCAGAAGGAAGATTGAGCAATCTACTTCCATAATGATACCACCTTGGAAACCCAAAGAGGGGTTGCTATGAGTCAGATTTTTTTTTAATGCATTTTATTGAAATATAATTTATGTACAGTGAAATACACAAAACTAAAGTGACATGGGTCACTTTTTTTTTTTTTTTTTGCAATGTTCCCTCCCCTCCCCTCCCACCCCTGGCAACCAACAAAGAAAATTTCCCTCCTTATGTAAACCTTTCCTTGACCCTCCTCAACAA
>NW_006921694.1:5244428-5255529 GCF_000298275.1 Orycteropus afer afer | reverse complement strand
CTCCTTTCCTTTGTCAGCCTGTCCTATGTCCTTGCCGACCCTGGCAAACAGATCCTGTTCTTAGATCCCTGGAATCCAAATGAGAACACTATCACTTTAAAATCCAAAATGGTTGCCACTTGTAAACATTCAAAATGGCTGCACCCTCGGTCACTTTAAATATCCAAAATGGCTGCTATGTGTAAAAAATCAAAATGGCCACTCCCTCCAGACAGCAGAAAGTCCACAGCTCAGGTTGTCTCCCTTCTTGTTATTTCCCTTCCTAGTCATAGGCCACCAGAGAAGTTGTCCCTGCAGCCCTTGGTGACCAGGGCTGATCTTTAGGTTAATTCTCAGGTCCCAACACCACTTGGAAATATTCAGGCTGTTGGTCTCGTCAGAGTAGCTGACAGTCCGCAGCTCTGATGGTCTCTGTACTCAATGTTTTTCTTCAGGTTTTTCCACTAGTTGGTGCCTAATCCACTTCTGTATACTTTCAAAGCTCAGGGTTCCGGGATTGTCATCTGTATCTCTGTCAATTGGTTTTTCTTTTCTTTGCTGAAGAGGGTCTGTGTTGCTTGTCTGCCTATTCCTCCATCTTACCGGAAATCACAGGGCCACTTTTCAATGTTAATTTCATTGTTTAGGGATTCCAGGACCCTGAAAGCTGAAGGTTCCAGAGTGAAGAGGTATTTCTCTGGAGAAAGCCAGCGATGATTCCGGCTCCCTCAAAACCAAAATCATTTCTGGAAATATTCTAAAAGTCAAGGAAACACTAATGTGTGTAAAAACCCCACTGCAGGATCCTCATTAACAAATGAGGTTAGGGTCTTGCTACTTGAGACCTGCACTGAGGGAGTAGGGTTGGGGTAGGGAGAGGGGGTTGAGGAAGGACCAGAAGGATCTCTATGAGTCAGATTTGACTTGATGGCAGTGAGTGGTCTTTTGTTTTTTTCTTTTTCTTTTTTTTTTTTTGGTTGAGGTTTGTTATGATATAGAATAGGACAGGACAGGATAGAATATGCTTAATAGTCTGTCCACAGTGCCAGGCATCATGTAAATAGCAAATAACTGTTTACTCTGTGGTTCAATGGAAAAGTCACATCCTTTCCTCTGTTTAGTTTAGGGAGTGATCAGATTAACTTTTCAGGTACCAGGTGAGGACTTTATATGTAAGAGGCAACATTGGTCACAAAACGAACAAAAACTATGCAGTGGCAAGTTAATATCCTGGCTCCAGTTCTGTGAAGCAGATGCACCCAGCAGCATTGCTCTCTCAGAGACCAGTCCCCCCATAAATGGTCTCCAACCACTGGATCTGCCATGTGTGCTATCTCTGACTTAATCCTTAACATTTTGACAGTTTAACTCTATGATCTCCAAAATACGTAAATAACCTCTCATTGCCCAACAGGTATTCTAGGGTTTATTGGTCTAAGTGAACAACAGCATATAATGAATCCCTTAAAAGCAAAAGATCTGCCCTGTTAATAAGAATTTCTTAGTTTGCAATCACCACTCTATTCTAATGCCTCTTAGAGACATTACAGAAGACACTCTTTTTGACTTTAAAAAAAAAAATTAGGATAAATAACTGAATTTTTCACTACTTTATATAGGGTTGTTTTTTTGAAAAAAAAAAGACACAGTACCCTTTTTACCATTAATAAACTAAAACTCTTCCTACAGAAATGATAAACTGTCAGTTTAAACAGGTTCTCTAGGCTTTGAGACGTCAAGGTGGTTTTGGCAGAATACAGCATCTTCTAAGGAGGACATCTGAGTACATTGTACAGTAACTTGGTAACTTCACTGAAACACAGTAGCTTTGAGAAATCTAAATAAGTTTCATTGTCTTGTTTGTTAAAATAGCACATTAAAAAAATATTTTGAAGAGCCGGCAAGATGCTTCTGACAGCTGAGTGGGAGGCTCCTGAATACAGAGCATGGTGCTGAGCTGTTAGTTCTCTAAGCTAATCTGTTTAGTTTGAAAAAAAGGAAAAAGAATTGAAGAGGGGAAAACCACTCATAAGGAAAAATCTGTTCAACACATACAAAAATATTTGATTTACTTTTCCTTTTATACCTGGCTGCTGCCAGGAAGCAAATAATCTCTAAAAGAAAGGCAGAGAAATCCTACTTTAAAAGAAAAGTAAAAAAAGGGGGGGAGCAGGAGAAGCTTTGGTTCCATTGCTACTTCCTCCCACCTCCACAATATTCCAGCACAACCACACAGCTTCCAAAGGAAATACAGTTTGTAACCAAAAGGGTGTGCTAGTCTCATGCTTTCTTTCAGAATTTAGTTTTAAAATGTGACAACCAAGATCTTTATTTTTCTCATTCATTTACTTACATTCAGACACTGTAGAAAACAACAAGCAAAACCTACTGAATTTCATCAAGGTGATTAATACACTGAAGTTCTTACCAGGCACTTGTTTTAACATCTGGTCACTTCTTGCAGCACTGTCATCATAATGTTCAAAAAGTGAAAATGCAGCAGGCATGTTCTCTAAAGAAGCAGTGCTCTCCATTGCAGAAAGCAACCTACCAAGAAGAAAATATTTCTAGATAAGTCAAGAAGTTATTAACATACAGAATGAGAGCTAAAAACAACTGTTCAAAATGAGGGGGGTGGTGGTGGTGGTGGTGGTGGTTTTTATGATGCAGGAGCCTCTAATTGATTCCAAATAGGATTTAAACTGTTCTGAAGGTCTGGAATACATGCCTAAAGTCTATTCTTAGGGTTCTTGGGTGCAACTGGTAATAATGGAAATTTACTCTTGTATCCTCAAACGGAAAAGATTTTGCTGAATTACATAGTCCTCCATTTCTCATCTATAAAATAGCCCTCAAAATTGCTAAATTTGAAGGATTTTTATAATTTATTTCCTTAACGACATAAATAGTCAAAAGTATCTGACTTGCTATGTCTTGCTATGCTCAGTTCTCACTATTATGCTTCTAGTCGTTCAGTCATTCAAAAAATATTGTTTGCCTACTACGGTGTCACGTACACTGTTCTAGGTGCTGAGGATACAGCAGGGAAAGAGGGCGCAGTCTACCCATTCTTACAAGACTAAACAAGCCTATGTTGTTATTTGCCCTTGAGTCAGCCCCGACTCATAGCGACCCTTCCTTGGGTTTCCTAGGCAGTGTCACTATGGAAGTAGATTGCCCAACCTTCCTTCCGAGGAGTGGCATAGTTTATAAATTATTAGCTTTTATTAGGGAGCTCTGGTAGCATACATAGTGCCTAAGGCACTTGACTGGTAACCAGAAGGCTGGCAGTTCAAACCCACCAGCCACTCCTCGGAAGGAAGGTTGGGCAATCTACTTCAGTAGTGATATTGTTGTTGTTGTTATTTGCCATCGAGTCAGCCCCGACTCACAGCGACCCTTCCTTGGGTCTCCGAGGCAGTATGACTACGGAAGTAGGATTGCCCAACCTTCCTTCCGAGGAGTGGCTGATGGGTTTGAACCGGCTGGTTAGCAGTCAAGTGCCTTAGGCACTATGCTACCCTTGGAAACCCAAGGAGGGGTCGCTATGAGTCAGGTATGACTCCATGGCATATAACAACAACAAAGCTTTTATTAAAGACCCTCTTAGGAGGGATGCCAACAATTAGCATTTGTGAATCCAGGTAAAATCTGGATTAAAAAACAGAATGACTCTGAAGGGGAAAGAGGAATATTGTGGAAACCTTTATCTTCAGCGTGAGGGGCTTCCCCTCTGTGCCCTCTCTCACACAGGACTGGCACTATCTTCTAGCAATTAAGTCAACAGTGAGGAACTGCGCTGTCTTCATTGCCATAGACCTTTTGATTTTCCCGGGAGATATCCACCTCACCTGTTACTTACTGTTAGAATCTTCTTCTCCCAGATATTTGTAAGACTCCTTTCTTTGCTTACCTTCTATCTGTTCAAATAGCAGCTCCTCAGAGAGGTCATCCCTGGGCCCCAACTAACACAGCACTGCCTGTCTTCTCTTTCCCTTACTTTGCTTCATTTTATTTCTTCAAACTTATCACGCCTCATCTGTTTTTTGTCAGGCTACTTCACTGGAATATAATCTATATTTTATTTACTGCTATATTGTATTGTATTCATTCACTGTATTGTAATACATTACTTGGCACATTCAAAAAAAAAAAAAAAGCCTCACCGCCCTCAAATCGGATCCGACTCATAGCGACCCCTCCTTGGGTTTCCGAGGCAGTATCACTACGGAAGTAGATTGCCCAACCCTCCTTCCAAGGAGTGACTGGTGGGTTTGAACCGCCAGCCTTCTGATAGCAGTCAAGAGCCTTAGGCACTATGCTACCAGAACTCCCCCTTGGCACATGGTAGTGCTTAATCAATATATTTTGAATGAATAAGATGTCAGTAGTTTCATGTGAGTGAGAATATCAGGATCTCAAACCAAAACCAAACCCACTGCCTTCAAGTCAGTTCTGACTCTCAGTACACCTATAGGACAGAGTAGAACTACCCTATAGAGTTGTCAAGGCTGTAAATCTTATGGAAGCAGATTGCCACATCTTTTTCCCATGGAGCAGCTGACATGTTCAAACTGCTGACCTTTCTGCTAGCCGCCAAGTGCTTTAATCACTGCACCACTAGGACTCCTATCAAGATCTCAGGTCTAGTAAATTTTTGGTCAGAATGATGGGAAAAATATTATAAAATACAATTGAAATATTTAAAGAGTGCCCACTATGATTTCTGGTGTTAGGAACAATAAAATTCACCATCCCTGATGGGAAAAACTTAGGAACATGTAAGAGTGGCAATTAAACAACATTATGAACACAAATTAATGTCACTGAAATGCACATGGGAAGAATGGTGGAATGGCAAATGTTTTGCTACCTAAATATTTACCACAATATGTCTTTTTTTTTTTTTTTTCTTTTTAATTTATCCTTATCTGATTTAAGGGAGATGGTTCCAGTAGGGGCTTCAAAGAGATGGTGACATTTGGGCTGTATCTTAAAGAATGAGTAGGAATTTCCCAGGTGGGAAAGGGAGTAAGGATGTTGCTGGGAGGAAAGGGCAGCATGAACAAAGACATAGAGATATAAGAGAGTAACTGGAAGAAGCTCGGGAGTTGGCAAGGGGGGAATTAGAAGTGAAAATAAAAAGGTCACCAACTGTTGTTGTTGTTGTTGTTATGTGCCATCGAGTCAGACCCCCAACTCATAGCAACCCCTCCTTGGGTTTCCGAGGCAGTATCACTACGGAAGTAGATTGCCCAACCTTTCTTCCGAGGAGTAGTGGTGGGTTTGAACCTTCTGGTTAGCAGTCAAGTGCCTTAGGTATTACGCTACTTTGGTAAGTTAAAAAAAAAAAAGGTCGTGTGTGGTTTGACTGTGAAGTATCTTTCAAATCCATGGAGAATTTCTGTTTTATTTTTTAGGATAGAGAAAGCCATGGAAGTGTTCATACAAGGGAAGTTTAGAATACCCTGGCAAGAGTCTAAGGAAGGATCAGGGCAAGTAGACCAAAGAGGCAGTGAGGTCAGTTAGGAGGACACCACATTGGTCTAGTTGAGAAAAGACAACAAGAGCCTAAACGAAGGATGCTGAGGGTGGAAAGAATAGATTCAGAATTAACAAAAAATGGTGGCCAATACACACACTAAGCACTTTCAATAAACATTACAGTCTAAGCAGAGGACTCTTTGTAGCACAAAGGCTCCAGTTGTAGATATCACAAGTAGAATGTTTGAGTCTTCCTTACGCATTGACCTATTTAGTTTTAATATTGGCTTATAAAGGGGCAAGTGGACATCTTTTTTTATGAGTACATCCTACAATGATTGCAACTCCCTTTATTATTATTATACAAAAGAGCATATGGAGGGAAAAAAATGCATCTTCTTAGCAGAACAACATTTTCTAAGCAAATGTGTTTTTCAAGATATGCAAATTTTGAGTATAAATATGCTTGACAGCGTTCTTTAATTTAAGCATTTTTTAGTGTAGAGAAAAATTATTTAATATACAAGCACTGCCTTCAGAGATATAACATGAAGAGAGGGAGAAACAGCAGCAAGGTAAAATAAACTAGATAATTAGCACTTTTGTAGAAAGGAACACCAGCAACTTTGAGACTTTGAGGCAGAAGCTGTGAGGACATGAAAGGCTTCTTTTTAGTGAAGCAATCAAGTTTCATCAAGTGTGTGTGTGCATGTGGTCATGTGTATTTGTGTGTGTTTAGTTGGGCTCTCTTTAATTGCTCTTATTTCTTTCCAAATCCCAGAATTTTGTAGTTGTTTATTGGTTATTTGGTTGTTGTTGTTGTTGTTTTACAGAGAAATAATGGTTATCACGAGCATACTTGCATTTAGGTGACATGCAGCTTTAGCAAATATTAAGTCATTGTCAATGGGACAATGAAGTTAAAATGACACACAGTTGAACAAATTCAAGCACAAAACCAAAGGAGCTGTATTTATTACATGGATGTGAGTTCATACTAGCAAGTTAATAACCTAACACTTTGTTGTTGTTGTTGTTATGTGCTGTCGAGTCGGACCCGACTCATAGCGAACTCTCCTTGGGTTTCCGAGGCAGTATCACTACGGAAGTATTGCCCCATCTTCCCTCTGAGGAGTGGCCAGTGGGTTTGAACCGCCAGCCTTCTGGTTAGCAGTCAAGTGCCTTAGGCACTATGCTACCAGAGCTCCTTAGAAAAGTAAAAATATTCTACAGCATTTTCTGTATTCTAAAATACAGAAAATATTCTACAGCAAGGTAAAAGCATTCCTAAATTTTTATTCACCAAGTTTTCTTGCCAATCAGTATCTTCCATGGATTGAAGAAATATAAATAAGCAAATATTTATCTACATTCCACTACATTGTATGGCACTATGAAACTATAAACCTGTTTTAAGTTTTTGTTTTTTTATATATTTATATCTATATATATTTAGAAGCAATGTATAATTAAAAAAAAAAAAAAAAAAACTAGGAGTGTAGCCTGGGTATAAATTTCCAGATCTCACTGTTGTGCCTCAGACTCAGGCAAAACTGTCAGAATTGTTTAACTGCAGATGCCTGGTTCTACCCTGGAAATTCTGATGTAGTGGCTCTGGGATGGGATCCCAGTGTCTATGGTCTAACAAATCACACAGGTGATTCAGATGCACAGTCAGTTCTGGGAGCCACCGGGCCAAAGGACAGATTGTCATAAACCAGAGGTTTTCAACTCTGGCTGCACGTTAGAATCATCTCAGCAAACCAAAGCCACTGCTGTGAGTCGATTCCAACTCATAGAGATCCTATAGGATAAAGTAGAACTACCCCCTGGGATTTCTTTATGGAAGCAGACTGCCACACCACATCTTTCTCCCACGGAGTGCTTGGAGGGTTTAAACCCACTGATCTTTTTGGTTAGCTGCCGAATGCTTTAACCATGAAATAAAACAACAACTCACTGCCATTGAGTCAGATTTGACTCATAGTGACCCCTCCTTGGGTTTCCAAGGCAGTATCACTACAGAAGTAGATTGCCCAACCTTCCTTTCAAGGAGTGGCTGGTGGGTTTGAACCACCAGCCTTCTGGTTAGCAGTCAAATGCCTTAGGCACCAAGCTGGGAGCTTTAAAAATGCCCAGGCCACACCTCATACCAATTACATCAGAATCTCTCGGGGTAAGATTTGTTGTTATTGTTGTTGCTATGTGCCATCGAGTCAGACCCAACTCATAGCGACCCCTCTTGGGTTTCCGAGGCAGTATCACTACAGAAATAGATTGCCCAACCTTCCTCTGAGGAGTGGCTGGTGGGTTTGAACCACCAGCCTTCTGGTTAGCAGTCAAGTGCTTTAGGCACTATGCTGCCAGAGCCCAGGGGGTAAGATTTAGGCATCTGCATTTTTTAAATCTCCCAAATAATTTTATTTATAACAGAGCCACTGTTATAAAACCTTTATTGATCAACAAAAATATTAATATTGTTCATTTTCCTAAAACTATTGAGAGTATTCTGTTGAAAAAAATTTTTTATAGATTCATCTGTGCAGTTTCAATTTTCAAAAAAAAAAAAAAATGGGTTTCTAGTCCAAACTCATTTTTCTACATTTTCATATATCTAAACAAAAGTATGTTTTCACTTTATGCTGTTTCACAATTTTCACTGGCATTGACGTAAACTGAAGAAAATATTTACAGTCTTAGAAGTTTACTATAAAGAGATAAAAATGGGAAGATACTGGGTTTAATCAGTAAGAAAAACTCCAGGTCTTGCATGGGGCCCAAAAGAAAAGATTTCAGAGCAGTATAAGAAGTTCAATATCACACATTCCAATAAATAAACACGGGTTTGATGTTGTATGGTTTTATAGGCATTTCCTAATTTCTTGAGTGTTTTGCTTTACAAGAGCAAATACTGTGTGTTAAAACAACAAAATCAAAAGAGGAAGATTCATTTAGGTTAGTCAAGCAGAAAGAGAAGATAAATGCATGACTATCTGGAAGTGAAAATCAGAGAACATTCCATTAAGATTACATAAGACACAAAATTACACAAGACGGATATGAATGATTCTTTCAAATGCTCATATTTAACCAATAAGTCTAAGTATCTGCAAAACGTTCTGTATTCGGTGACAGGAACAATGGTGTACACGAGGTTGCAAATATAGAACACATCTCAAGGAAGCAGTTAAAAATCTACATTATGGTAATTGTTATTTAACTAAAGCACATGCAATTTTCTTTCAAAGCTGTCATTTAGCTTTTAAAAGCACAGTGTCTAAAAGTGAAAATCTAGTAGCTTACTAAATGTATGTATTTTTTCAGCAGCTCATTTTCTATAAAGCACCAAGATATTAAAATAAAGCATCCAGTCATGCTATTCTCAGTAGCCACTACATTGTGCCACATTTTATATACCTTTTATTGATTTCTTCAAATGACTTATGGGAGAAAGAGAGAGAATGAAAGAAAGAGGGAAAAGGAGGGAGAGAGAGAGAAGAAAAAAAAACAATTAACACCCAAAAGAAAAACCAACCAAGAGTATGAAGATCGTGAATGTTCCACAAGCACTACCCCTCAGCTACCTCCGAGGCTGTTTCTCTTTGGGGGCTTCAGCCTGGGCAGCAAGAAAATGCATGCTCAGAATGAGGGCTGGGGTACTGGGGGGACGTTCGTTTCTAGTTCCACTCTGCTTTCTGTGATCAGCAAGGCCTGCAATGAGTTGCTTAGCCTCTGCTTCCCTTTATTCATTAACAAAATGGTTTAGCCTCTAGAATGGAATTCTCTGAAGCAAGAAAAACAAGTTAAATTTGCTCAGTGTGAGATATAATACCAAATACCTTTATCAATAGTTATCTCTGGGTGATACCTTCTCTGTGCTTTTCTGTATTTTCTAAATTTTCTCCAACGGGTCTTATTACTTTTATAAGCAGAAAACAAAAATGTTCTAGAGAGAAGGAAATATTTTTATCAAACACCAATGAGGTCCTTAGGGAGCACAAAACATCTTATTAATGTTATGCTTTATTTGATAAGATGAGCCCGATTTCAACATATTAAGCTTTGCTTTATTTAAACATAAAGCAATCTAATGATTTTAGTTCTTCTTTGAGAATGGCCATTTCCACCTCATCCAAATTTGCCCTGGCTGGAGATGTTCCCGAAGGCAAAATAAAAGCCTACTATTGTTCCATTTTGCCTTTTGCCACCTCTGAACCTCACTAGAGGAGGAGAACTGGGGATCTTTGAAAGGAGATCCCCACTGATCATAAAATACGCCTTCCTCCTATTCGACACTTAGCTTAGCTTTAGGCCAGGTTTGGAACTGCCTTTAGGGAAAACATCTTTCAGACTCCTTGTTAATTCTGGCTCCATGGAGAATCAGCATTTTACTGAATGTTCTAAGGAATTGTTGTTGTTATGTGCTGTGGAGTCAGCCTGACTCATAGCAACCCCTCCTTGGGTTTCCGAGGCAGTATCACTACGGAAGTAGATTGCCCCATCTTCCTTCCGAGGAGTGGCTGGTGGGTTTGAACCACCAGCCTTGTGGTTAGCAGTCAAGTGCCTTAAGCACTATGCTACCAGAGCTCCTCTCTAAGGAATTTGTTGTTATTGTTATGTGCCGTCCAGTGGGACCGACTCATAGCAACCCCTCCTTGGGTTGCCGAGGCAGTATCACTATGGAAGTAGATTTCCCCACCTTCCTTCCGAGGAGTGGCTGGTGGGTTTGAACCACCAGCCTTCTGGTTAGCAGTCAAGTGCCTTAGGCACTGTACCACCAGAGCTCCTCTCTAAGGAATTAAGGGAGTCAAATTAAGAAAGTAATTTGAGGAGCACCAAGGAATCTACCTAGGTCTACAGTTATTTACTTTAATTAAGGAATCCTGTCCCCAGATGCACCCTTATAAAAGCACTAACATCTTATCTGAGAAACTCAGCCATAGCCATCAAGTCAATTCTGACTCATAGTGACCCTATAGGACAGAGTAGAACTGCCCCAAAGGGTTTCCAAGGCTGTAAATCTTTACAGAAGCATAGTGCCTCATCTTTCTCCCGCAGAGTGGCTGATGGGTTCAAACCACTGACCTTTTGGTTAGCAGGTGAATGCTTAAACCACGGCACCACCAGAGCTCCCTTACCTGAGAGAAGTACTGCATTATATCATCAGTAAAGTGAACCAAGTTACTCTCAGGCACTTGGAAAGGCTCAGAGAGAATGGTCTATCTGAGAGGTAACTTCACGTTAGGGAGTGGAGAGGACAGGTCCAGGAACCAGTGTAAGGATGCTCAGCACTAGAAGAGGTGCTAACATTGAAGGGAAAACATGGGAATTAATGAGGTTCTAGAGGTTGCTTTCTTTCCCTCTTGGGCAGATGGAATGGGAGTTCTTTCATGATGATTCTGTGGCTTGTCTTCCTTTCCATGTGTCCTTTCACTGGATTTGGATATCAAGGTTGTAGGAATTTGCTGGCCTTTTTTATAGTTATCTGGCATGCCCCAGTAATTTTTAAATGTCAGAATCATATAACCCCACACAGAGATATAAATGATTTTAGGGAATATTGAAAAATTAATTTTTCCAAGTAGGCCAGATGGGGCTCCATGAGGTTTGGGCCTGTTTTCAGTGTGCTTACAGTCAG
>NW_006921694.1:5212445-5243723 GCF_000298275.1 Orycteropus afer afer | reverse complement strand
GAGGTAGTTACTAAATTTAAATATATATTTATATATATTATATTTTTATATATTTATATAAGGAGCTCTGGTAGCATAGTGCTTAAGGCACTCAACTGCTAACCAGAAGGCTGGTGGTTCAAACCCACCAGCCACTCCTCGGAAGGAAGTTTGGGCAATCCTACTTCCGTAGTGATACTGCCTTGGAAACCTAAGCAGGGGTCACAATGAGTTAGGGCCGACTTGACAGCAAATAACAACAACTACAACATATTTATATATGTATGTATATATAGTGATAGTTAAGGTTGTGTCAACTTGGCAGGGTCATGACTCTCATTGGTTTAGCAGTTATGATGCAATCATCACCCACAATGAGATCTGATGTAATATAATCACCTCCATGATGAGATCTGCTATGAACAGCCAATCAGTTGAAAGGGTGCCTCCTCAGCGATGTGGCTGCTGCCACATACAGGGATGTCCTGGCAAAGGTCTCTGGCTTTTTGCTTGATCTGAATTCTGCATCTGGCTCACCATCACCTGACCTCTTGTTCTTGGAGTTGAATGAGTGGCCTGCTGTATTGCCTGCCGATCTTGGCATTGTTACCTTCATAGTCAGTGAGCCAACAGCCTGCCATCTTACTTACTGATCTTGGATTTGTCAGCCTCTGCAGACAGAAGCCTGCTGTATTGCCTGCCAATCTTGGGACTTGCCAGCCTCTACAACTGTGTGAGCTATTTCCTTGAGATAAATTTCTCTCTCTCTCTCTCTCTCTCTCTCCATATATACACACTTCATTGGTTTTGCTTCTCTAGAGAACCCCATCTAAGACGGATATTTGCATGGAAATATTGAAAATAGAATCATAGTGAGTGAGAATCCGTGACCTTAAAGTAGTGGAAAGGGTTTAGTATGCAAAGCTCCACTAAAGTCATAGTGTGTACAAAGGAGCAGCTAGGATATTGAACAGGGTGCCCCATTCACAACCGTTCTCCAATGAAGGGGAAGCTTTACCATAGTAAGAGAAACTGTATTGCCCATCTAGACATATCAAGATGCCTGGCTACTCTCACTAGTAGGGCTAGTGATAAGGTGATCATATAGTTTATTGTTTAAAGGGATATTTTGGAGAGGGGGATTTCTACAAATAATTGACGGGTATTAATTTATCAACAATAGGAGTAATCCAGACCTCTCATAAGCAAACCAGGATGTGAAGTCACCCTATTTATAGGGGAACTGTGCACCAGCTTCTGCAGTGGTCTTGGGCCCTCTGCTATCCCTAACTGACAGGTGAGGATACCTAGGCCATCTCTGTATGTGGATGCACCATTACCATCTCTCCTCACTGTGGAGGAGGCAGGAGCCAGCAGCCAGGAAAGAGTGAACTCATAAGAGACAGTTGCACCATGAGAGATACTCTTTTGTTCTGTGTATGGGTCACCGGGCAGCGACTTGAGCATTTCTGCAGAGCTAACCCAGTGAGAGGAAGTTAGTGGAACAAGTAAGAACTCAGAACTGGAGTTAAATCTTAGATTTCCACTTACTATCAATTTACTATGACCCTGGGTAATATACTTAACTCTTATCTATAACTGCTCACCAGAAGGCTGGCGGTTCAAACCCACCAGCCACTCCTCGGAAGGAAGGTTGGGCAATCCTACTTCCGTAGTGATAATGCCTTGGAAACCCAAGGAGGGGTTGCTATGAGTCAGGGCTGACTCGACGGCAAACAACAACAACAACAACAACAAAATGAGAATGATAACAATAACATCTATCTTGTATGAGTATTATAAAGATTAAATTGGGTCAAGCTTATAAAGCATTTGTGCCAAGGTAGTAAGTGCCTAATAAACGTGTGTGTGTGTTTAAGGGCATATCTTTAATCCTTAGACAGAAAGCAGTCTCACCATTACAATCAGGGGTAAGATTTTTTTGTTTTTCAATTCTGATAAAAACATATATAACAAACATTTGCCAACTCAACAATTTTTACCTGTATAATTCAGTGACAATGATTACGTTTGTCATGTTGTGCAACCATTGCCAATATTCTTTTCAGAGGAAAGCTTTAAGGGCTCTTATTTGTAATGGAACAAAACCAAAAATGGCAGACATGCACATGAATGCACAAACACCAATTCAGATCCTGTTAGCTCAGAATCATTTACTTGTGATACCAAGAACAAACGAGGTAAGCAAAAGATATGGTAACTTACCTCAATGGTATTAAAAAAGGATTCTATCTCACTAACAAAGGCTTCAATCCTTAAAGACTTTTCTTGTAAATTTTCTAGAAAGTCTGCTAATTGAACCTAAAGAAAAAAAAAATTAAGACATCTTAAGTATATAACATTTGGGAAACAAACTATAAACCGTGAGCTCCAATTTCCTTATAAGTTCAGTATATTTGGTGGAGAATTACAATACCATATTCACTAACAAACCAATTTTTACATTTTCTTTGTGGTTTCATGCAAACTGATTGTAGATGATTTTATATGGTAAGCAATTGGAGGTTTATGAATGAGAACCACAAAGCAACTTTACAAAGATAGTTTATCATCGCATGCAAGAGAAAGAACTTGGCAAGCTGGTGAGCTCAAAGCACACTTTATTTTAACGAACTATAGGTTTGACGTCTTTCTCCTTAATTATGATTGGATTTTTAATACAAACTGGCCCACCATACCTAAGTAGTTTCTGTACATTTTCACCAACAATCTCCCAACTTCAGGTGTGCCTGGGGGACCTGACTCTCAGACAGTGATTAGAGCACCACTGGGCCTAGCATACCAGATGATGAAACAATCCGCTAAAGGCAGCTCAAAGTTCTAGCAATTCTCACAGTGTTAAAATACTCAAGCAGTGACAGCCACTAAAAAAATGTATGAGATAAGAGAGGAGGACTGTCCTTTAGCCATAGTTATAAACCTTCCTTTAGTCTATCTTGCTAAACTTAGTAGGTAATAAAACCTGAATAACAGGGCTTCAGATGATTGATTATCCACAGAATGATGAAGATAGCAGGTGGATGGAAGCCCCTTTAGGATCTGGCCCTTGCTTCACTTTATAGCCTCTATCTCCAGTCACCCCAGGCTCCAATCACACAGGTTCTTTCCTTGAACTCTTTCACTCTTGTGTGAATTTTCATACGGCATCCCTTATTTCCAGAATGCCCTCCCTGCCCTTGACTGTCAAAAGAACTCTCTCATTAAAAGCTCACCTGAGTTTCATCTTTTAAAGAAGGCTTCTCTAACTCTCCCACTCCCACTCCACACATTTCACTCACACCCACAAAACGTTAGTTTCTTAGAATACCATGGTCTCACAACCTTGCACTTGAATTTGGGGTCTACCAAAACCAAAACCAAACCAAACTCACTGCCATTGAGTTGATTCCAACTCATAGCGACCCCTTTGGGTTTCTGAGGCAGTAAATCTTTATGGTAGTAGATTGCCCAGTCTTTCTTCTGCAGAGAAGCTGGTAGGTTTGAACCGCCAACCTTCTGGTTAGCAGTCAAATGCCTTAGGCACTGCAAATTTATTTATTTATGTATTTATTTATTCATTCGAATTCCACAATTAGCATAGTTCCTCAAGCAGAATGTTGTTGTTGTTGTGTGCTATCAATTTCATTACTACTCATAGCAACCCTAGCACTGATAGAACTGCCATTTAGGATTTCCTAGGTCTTTATAGGAAAAGCTCTAGTGGTATAGTGGTTAAGGCATCTGGCTGTTAACCAGAAGGTCAGTGGTTCAAAGCCAACAGCCAATCCTCAGAAGAAAGATGAAGCAGTCTGCTTCCATAAAGATTTACAGCCTTGGAAACCCAATGGGTGTTGTTATGAGTTGAATCAACTCTATGGCAGTGTTTGGTTTTTGTTGGAATCTTTATGGGCATTTGCCCTGGTGGTGCAGTAGTTAAATGGTCAGCAGATAACCTAAATTTGGTCGTTCAAACTCACCAGCAACTTTGTGGGAGAAAGATGTGGCAGTCTGTTTCTGTAAAGACTACAGCCTTAGAAACACTATAGGGCAATTCTATCCTGCCCTATAGGGTCACATGCATCAGAGTCAACTCAATGGCACCAGGTTTTTGAACCTTTATAGGAGCAGATCACAAGGTCGTTTCTCCTGTGGAGGTGATATGGGGAAGGGAAGCAAGGACCCAAGTAATATGTAAATGAAGCAGTCGTTTCCTGAATAATTGCAAACGGCCTACCCACAAGACTCTAGAGAATTTTCAAGTTACAACTTTTAAAAACTGGTTTTCACTTTAAAAAAGTGGCCAACCAGCTCACAGTTGACTTAATGAAATGAAGCAAACAAGTTTTCACTTTCTCCTTCTCTTACTGTGTAGGGAAGATCAGGGGGGAAAAAATGGTTTTAAGGTATGAGGCATCATATCTCCCGCTTTTGAAATTTGTTTTAAATTAACAACTATTTTCACATAAAATTATTACTTAATTTCAAAATTTCAAAAAGATAAACAAAATACTGTTTAAAATGCTAAATAAATAAAATAAAAAGTCCAGTCTCCTTCTTGCTAACATTGCCTAGTAGTTATTAGTTAATGAAGTCAACTGTCACTACAGAATGCAGTCTACCTCAAAGAGTGACCAGGCAGAATTTCAGCAAAATCTCACCCTAGAGAAATAGATCCAATATTAGACAAGTTGAGAAGGATTCATGTGGTACGAGGGGAAAAAAAAGTCAAGATTCTAATTGAGTCTTGATTCCCATTGAGTCAATGTGAGCCTGACAATTATTTAACAGTGACCTAATCATTTTGAAAATTGCTACCATTAGCAAAGCACTAAACTGAACATGAGGAGCTCTTGTGGCACAAATGGTTAAGAACTGAACTGCTAACTAAAAGGATGGAGGTTCAAACCCACCCAGTAGCCCTGGGAGAAAGATATAGAATTCTGCTCCCATTAAGATTACAACAAAGAAAACCCTGTGGGACAGTTCTGCTCTGTCAAATGGGGTCACTATGAGTCGGAATCAGCTCAACAGCACCTAAAAACAAAGCTAGCACTATGGATATACAGTCAAGAACATGGGCTCTGGTGTCAGAGAGCCCTGGGCACAAATCGCAGGTACGCTTGGGTAAATCCTGTAAATTCTCTGAGCCCATTTCATTATTTACAAATTGGTGACAATCACGGGGTTGTTGTGAGCATTAAAAGATATCCTGTGCATACAGGGAGACAGCTCAGGGGGCAGGAGTGTAAGGAGGGATGGACACTGGGAAGAGGTAACTATGGGGAGGAAGTGGGGGGGGGGCTGTTGTATTGTGGTAAACTGTGGTCAATGTCATGAGACAAAGTATATGTGAACGGCTGTATGGAAAGTAAATTTGCTCTGTAAATCTTCACCCAAATCACAATAAAAAAAAAGTAATAATAATAATAAAAAGATATCCTGTGCATAAAAGACTTAGCACAGGCCTGGTACACAGTAAATGCTCGATTTTTGTTATTATTTGCATTTTAAGATCATTCCAGTTGCTGTACAGAGAATAGAGAGAGACAATGGTGAGGAAACCAGTTAGAAGGCTAGAAAGTTAAATGGGAGTCTCAGACAGTAAATGCTTGATTTCTGATAGCATCTCTGAGGAAATAGAATATTTCTAATCATATACACATGGATATCTGTTGTAATTAGCTTTCCTCTGGAACACTGGGGTCCTATAAACATAGTTAGAAGGATGCATAGGTTTTTAATTTCTAACATAAATTTCATAAATAAAAAGGAAATGTGTCTTACTCCCTTGAATACTTACATAAAACTTGCACTAAAATTGCTAATGTAATATAAATACGTATTTTTAAATTTTATTTTGTTGTTGAGAATATACATAGCAAAACACATGCCAATTCAACATGTAACATTGATTACATTTTTGAGTTGGGCAACAATTTTCATCCTCCTTTTTTGTTTTTCTAAGTTGGTTCTCCTCCATTAACATAAACTCACTGCCTCCAAAATTTCCTGTCTAATCTTTCGAGTTGCTGGTGTCAACGTAATGCCATACAGACAGATCTTGAAAGAGCATGGTGCACAAGGCAGACATTCTTTACTAGTTAAGGTAACTATTATTTGGTTTTAAAATTTAAGATTTCAGGAGATATTTTTGGTTTGCAGTTTAAAGATTATCAGGGCAATTGTTTCAGGGGTTCTTTCTTCCACCCTCCATAGCTCCAGAAAATCTAGAGTCCATGAGAAATTTAAATTGTGCTCCATATTTTCCCCCTACTGATCAGGATTCTTCTATAGAATCTTGGATCAAAATATTCAGTAATGGTACCCAGGCACCATCCAGTTCTGGTCTCATGGCAAAGGAAGCAGTTGTCCATGGAGACCATTAGCCACACTTTCCATATTCTTCTCCTATTCCTGACTCTCCTTCTTTCTTTTTCACTCCAGGATAAGTATATACTTTTTAAAGGATGATAGTGTAGATAAAGGAAAATAAATTGTGTTTTATGCTCTAAAGTATATATTTTTAGTATAAAATCCTTTGGCATTTCTGATTATGTTAAGGACTTCTTTCCATAAGAGAATAAGCTTCTCAAAGAAAATGTTGTTGTAAGGTGACATCAAATTGGTTCTGAGTCATAGTGACCCTATGGACAACAACAACAAAAATTGTTGTGCAGTCCTGCACCATCTTCGCAATCATCACTTTGTGTGAGCCCACTGTTGGAACCACCGTGTCAATCTATCTCATTGGCAGTCTTCCTCCTTTTACACTGACCATTTACTTTACCAACTGTGCTGTCCTCCAGGGACTGGTCCTTCATGACTATTGTTATTGTTGTTAGGTGCCGTCAAGTTGGCTCTGACTCATACCAACCCTATGTACAACAGAATGAAACACTGCCCACTCCTGTGCCACCCGCATATTCTTTGTGATGCTTAAGCCCATTGCTGCAGCCATTGTGTCAATCCATCTTGTTGAGGGTCTTGCCCTTTTTTGCTGACCCTCTACTTTATCAATCCTTCTCCAGGGATTGGTCCCTCCTGATAACATGTCCAAAGAAGTGAGACAAAGTCTCACTATCCTCACTTCTAAGGAACATTCTGGCTGTTTTTCTTCCCAGACTGATTTGTATGTTCTTTTTACAGTCCATAGTATATTCAATATTCTTCACCAACTCTGTAATTCAAAGGCATGAATTCTTCTTTGGCATTCCTTATTCATTGCCCTGTTTCACATGCATATGGGACAATTGAAAATAACATAGCTTAGCTCAGGCTAAGCCATCATGGATTGCGTTGTGTCCAAAAAGAATAGGTGTCAGATGGATGGGGCCATGATTCTCAGTGGCTTGGCAGTTATACAATGATGTAATGTGGCAATTATGTAATGATTCCCCATGATGTGAGCTGATGTGATAAGACAATCAGTCAGAAAATAATTAGGGTTGGATACAATACCCTTAATCCCATCACAGCCTTGATCTTATGTAAGCAAAGTTACTTGGGGTGTGGCCTGCAATACCTTTTATCTTATAAGAGATGAAAGGAGAGAGAAGTAAGGAGAGAGACCTACTACCACCAAGAAAGAAGAGCCAGGAGCAGAATATGTCCTTTGGACCCAGGGTATCCATCCTGGTATCCTCCTAGGACCAAGAGACTCAGAGAAAGAAAGCCTTCCCCTAGAGTCAGTGCTCTGAACTCAGACTGCTAGCTTCCTAAACAAAGAGAATAAATTTGTTTGTTAAAGCCATCAACTTTTAGTATTTCTTCTTCAGCAGCACTAGATAACTAAAACAGACTGTACTGGGAGTCAAATCCTGCTCTAACAGGTACCTAAAATGTAGAAGGGTTTTGGAATTGAGCAGAGGCTGGAAGAGTTTTAAGGTGTCTAATAGTAAGTAAAGGCCTAGACTGCCTTGAAGAGACTGTTGGTAGAACTATGGACATAAAAGGCAATTCTAGTGAGGACTCAGGAGGAAGTGAGGAGAGTTGTAGCACCAGAGATGGCAGAGACAATGGGAAGCAGTGGTAGAGAAATGGCAGCAACAGAACCAGAAGAACCAAGATGGAGTTAGACCCAGCCCAGACTCACAGCGCAAGAGAGTTGAATGCCTTCAGCAGGGGCTTCCTGGCAGAGTGGGATGCCTTCAGGCACTTGCTGGCAGAATTAAACTTGCCAACCCACAGAGCTAGAGAGTTAGGTGTCTTCAGGTCAAGGCTTTCTGGTAGAGTGAAGTGCCTCTGAGCATGAAGTGGTAGAACTAAAGAGCTTTGCAACACTTGCCAGAGCAGGGCAGAGCCCAAGTTGGCCTGGGTGAGAGACCAAGGAAACAGGAAGCAGAAGCTAATGAGACAAGGAAAATGGGAAGCAGAGCTGTCTCAGTTTCAAAGGATAACTTATATTCCAGATCCACAGATGAAGAGAAATTTTACCGCAGGATGTATACTTGGAGTTGATGACATAAGACTTTTGGGATAATATAATGGGGTGAAAGTGTTTTGCACATGGCAAAGATATGAATATGGGGGTGGGGTGTCAAAGTGTGGAATGTCATGGGTTGAACTGTCTCCCAAAAAGTATGTGTCAACTGGGCCATGATTCTCAGTGGGTTGGCATAATGTAATGATGTAAAGTGGCAGTTATAGAAACAGTTATGTGATGATCTCCCATTATGTTATCAGATGTGATAAGCCAATCAGTTATTAAAGGAGTAGGGTGGGTGCAATGCCCTTAAACTCATCACAGTCCTGATCTGATGTAAGGGGGATCTCCTGGACTGTGGCCTACAACACTTTTTATTTTACAAGAGATAAAAGGAGAGAGAAGCAAGCAAACAGATGGGAATCTACAACCACCAAAAAAGAAGATCCTAGAGTGGAGCACATCCTTTGGACCCAAGGACCCTGAGCTGACATCTTCTTAGGACCAAGAGACACAAAGAAAAAGACTTCTAGAGCTGGCACTCTGAACTCAGACTTCCCGCTTCCTAAACTGTGAGAGAATAAATTTCTGCTTGTTAAAACCACCCACTTGTGGTATTTCTGTTGCAGCAGTACTAGATGACTAAGACACATCCATTAGTCCTCAAAGTGACATCTTCTCTATTTAACACTTTCAAGAGGTCTTTTGCAGCAGATGTCCCCCGTGCAATGTTGTTGTTAGGTGCTGTTGAGTCAAGTACGACTCAGAGCAACCCTATGAACAACAGAATGAAACACTGCCTGGTCTTGTGCCATCTTCACAATGGTTGCTATACTTGGGCCCATCATTACAGCCACTGTGTCAATCCATCTCCTTGAGAGTCTTCCTCTTTTTTGCTGACCCTCCACTTTACCAAGCATGATATCCTTCTCCAGGGAATGGTCCCTTCTGATAACATGACCAGAGTAGGTGAGATGAAGTCTGGCCTTTCTCACTTCAAAGAAGCATTCCAGCTGTACTTCCTCCAGGACAGATTCATTCATTCTTCTAGCAGTCTATGTTATTTTCAGTATTCTTTGCCAACACTACAATTCCAAGGCATCTTCAGTCTTCCTTATTTATTGTTGAGCTTTCCTGTGTAATAGGTCATTTGACTTCTTGACCACTGCTTCCACAGGCATTGATTGTGGATCCAATCAAAATGAAATCTTTGACAACTTCAAACTTTTCTCTGTTTATCATGTTGTTGTTTATGGGTCCAGTTGTGAGGATTTTTGTTTTCTTTATGTTGAGGTTTAATCCATACTGAAGGCTATAGTCTTTGATTATCATCAGTAAGTGCTTCAAGTATTCTTCATTTTCAGCAAGCAAGGTTGTATCATGTGCATATTGCAGGTTGTCAATGAGCCTTCCTCCAGGCCAGATGCCTCTATCTTCTTCATATAGTCTAGTTTCTCAGATGATTTGCTCAGTACACAGATTGAATAAGTATGGTGAAATGATACAACCCTGATGCACACCCTTCCTGATTTTACACCATGCAGTGTCCCTTGTTCTGTTCTCTTGGTCTATGTACAGATTCCTCACGAGCACAATTCAATGTTCTGGAATTCCCATTCTCCACAATGTTATCCATACTTTATTATGACTCACATAGTCAAATGCCTTTGCATAGTCAATAAAACATGGGTAAACATCTTTCTGGTATTCTCTGCTTTCAGCCAAGATACATATGACATCAACAATGATATCCCTCATTCTATGTCCTCTTCCGAATCCACTGTGAATTTCTGGCAGTTTCCTGTCTTGACAGGAAATGATTTTACCCTACAACTGTTTCTGAATTATCTTTAGCAAAATTTTACATGCATATGGTACTGTTGGATAAATTCCCCATTCTGTTGGATCATTTTTCTTTGGAATGGGCAAAAATAGGATCTCTTCCAGTTAATTGATCAGGTAATTGTATTTCAAATTTCTTACCATAGACAAGAGAGCACTTCCATAGTTATATCTATATGTTGTAGCATTCCAATTATTATCTGGTCAGTTTCTCAAGTCTTGTTTTTCACCACTGCAACCTGATCTTCTTCCTTCTGTATCATTCATTCTTGATCTATGCTGCCTCCTGAAATGGTTGGATGCTGACCAGCTATTTTTGGTACACTGACTCTGTATATTCCTTCTATCTTGTTTTGATGCTTCCTACATCATTGAATTTTTTGTGCATGGAATACTTCAGTATTACAACTCCATATATGAATTTTTTCTTCAGTTCTTCAGTCTTGAGATATGCTGAGCAATAAGGCTTTGTTATTTATCTTGGTATCCCAGAAGCAAGAAAAATTCTTAACATATAGTATATATCCAATAAATTTTTGTCAAACTGGTATTAACTAAACACTTGAGGAAATATTCTTAGTTTGGTTGCAGACTAACTATTCTGCCTAAAAATGAATATATCAAATATCAGTTGTAGTAGTGAAGTTTGTGTGTCATTATGTCAACTTGGTTGGGCCTGGTTGAGTGGCTGGGCAGCTGGATATAGTTATTCCGCATAGTGAGATTGGTAATTAACTCCATAGTGGAATCTATTGGAGCAGCTGCTTTAGGATGTGGTCTGCTTCCAGTATATAAGAAGCAACTTTGAGGAAGGTCTCCAGCCTTTTGGCA
The DNA here is from genome assembly GCF_000298275.1 of Orycteropus afer afer. Lineage (NCBI taxonomy): Eukaryota > Metazoa > Chordata > Mammalia > Tubulidentata > Orycteropodidae > Orycteropus > Orycteropus afer. Next base: position 5,232,649 of record NW_006921694.1, on the reverse strand, counting down.
TGCCTCAACCCTGCATGTAGCCAAGTCATTGTTCGATAGCCTGCCATGCCCTACTGATCTTGAGACTTCATCTAGACTTGAATTAGTGGCCTGCAATGTTGTTTGGTAACATTGAGACTGTGCCTTTTTCACTTGTCGACCTTGGGTTTGTCTGCCTCAGCAGCCAGTAGCTGCCTGTGTGAAGAGATGCCTCTAGCTTCAGTGGGCTAGGAGCAAGAGGCGGAGCTAAAGCCCAAGGTCAAGGGGCTTTCACCTAGCCCCTAGAGCCTGGCACTTTGAACTCAGACTTTTAGCCTCCAAAACTGTAAGAGAATAAAAACTCCTGTTTGTTCAAGCCATCCCATTTGTGTTACATTTCTGTCAGAGCGGCACTAGGTAACCTAAACATTGGTTATTTTAAGAGTTGACAACATGTGAAAACAAATTTAATCTATACATATTGTTATTTAGATACTTTAAAATATATTTACCTTTATGGCAGTTATAGCTGTGTCAAGCGTTGAAACTTCGTGATCTTTGTGTGTGCCAAACATCTTGTCAGTAGCAGAAATTGGGCTTTTGCAAGTGTAACAGTATGTGTCAATCTGGGACTTTTTCGGTTCCTTCTGTGCCTTCTCAGATGCTAACTCTGATAATTGGTCTTGTTCTGTCCTCTCTCTGTCTAATTCTTTCTGTTCAACAGACATACTTTGTTCCACCTCCCTCACAAATTTGTTTTCACTGATGTGTTCAATTGATTCCTCCCCTTGAGGTAATGCATCTTCAAGTGTAGAGTCTGAACACAGTTCTTCTGATAGAATGTCTTGAGTGACCACATCATAATTCAGAGATTCAGCAAATTCATAGTCATCTTGAACGGGGCTGTTACGGAGCCTATCTTCATGTGGCTCGTGTGGGACCATCTTAGGTTCTTCTTGCAGTGTTTCTTGAACGCAAGTTGCACCAGATGCAAATTCTTCCTCTGGGAAGGACACTTGTACTGGGACATTCAGATTCACCTCTGTAGTTGCATTCCCTGCTTCATTACCCTCACCGCTAGTTTCATCTACTCTCTCCAGGACATTATGGGTGTCTTCAAATGGAACTGCATAACTTATCTTCTGGGTAACCATACTGACTTCTTCAGTGATGGGAGTTTTCCTCTGCATCTCTACCTTATCAAGTGTCTCCACATGGCCTACTGATTCTCCTTCCCTACAAACAGCTTTCTGCTCCTCTTCCAGACTCCTCTCCCCCAGAATAGTTTCAAACCTCCCCCAAATTTCTCCTTCTGCAGCTAACCGTTGGTATGAATCATCCTTACCAACTGGTTTTTCTTCCAGACCTTGGCCTTGGTCCTTTTGAGTTACAGATGTGTCATGGAGAATGTCATCTTTGAGTATGTACTTCTCAAAATATATTCCTGTTCCATCATCAGTGTCAGAATTTCTGCTTGGAAATGATGCCTCAGAATTCACACTGTCATCTTCAGAAACTGTCTCCCCTTCTTTCTTTTTCTCTCCAACTGCTTCTTCGTACAGATCCTTGTATAAAAATGCAAGTGCAGGTGTCTCCTCCAAATGTTCTGGATTAATTAGTTTAACAGTGGTAGGAAATATCTGAGTTCGTGACAAAACTCCTTCCTCTGCATCAAATAAAGGCATCCCAGGTGACTTGGAGTCCACATCTCTAGTTATGCCCTTTGGAGCATCTCTGTCAGCTGGTTTTTGGATACCCAAAGAATGTTGGATCTCTGAGTTAGATAATTTGCTGTGGTCCTTTTCTGGTCCATAAAAACTTTCATCCAATTTTACCAAATCATATTCATGTTTTAGAGCACTTTCCTCTGAACTTTCTGGGAAAGAGATAATTTCTTCTGAAATTTCCTTTGAGAATTCCTCTTCAACATGTAATTTTTGTGGAAACTTCAGTTTTTCTGGGTCTGGGGAGATGTTATAATCAATCAAAGTATATTTTTCAAAATAATCCTCTTCACTGGGAATTGTGGGCTGAACAAAAGCTAAATCACTATTTTCTGAATCTGTGGGTATTTCTTCTTTTGTTTCGGGAGTTTCCTTTTGTTTGTTTTCTTTCAGTAATGTAACTTCTTCATCAGAATCTTCTAACTTACTCTTTAATGTTCTATGGCAAATAACTGCCTCAGTGTCATCATGAAGTGGTATGGTTTTCAATGAGGCTTTCTCTTCCAAATATTCTAATTTATCTTTCATGTGTTCACTTTCCTCCTGATCAACTGAAGAAATAAATGCAGGAGCATGAATATTCAATATCTCACAACCTTCAGAAATTATACTGAAGGCACTCTTTTGATCTTCTGAAAGTCCAGCTGGCTTACTAGTCACTGTAAATTCATCTTTTGCATCTATGTCTTCAGACTCTTTGGATATTTCTTTCATATGAACAGATTTATCAGTACTGATAGTTGATGCATTCATTATAAATTGAGTATAGTTGCTGCTTTCTGAAGAGCATGGTTCATTTGTGTGGACATCTTTTTCAGCCTCCAAATGGTGCTTTGAAACAAAAACAGATTGTGTAGGCATATCAAATGTGTGATCTTTAGATGGTTGAATAGTATGGACTGTATGCCTATCTGGAGTCCACTCTGACTGTGGCATTTCTTGTTTCTTTGCTGTACTAATTTCTAAAGAAGTTCCTGAAACAAGTGGCTGTGGTTTTACAGAAGACAACAAATGTGGCAGTGTTTCTAAGCTCTTTGTTTCCTCTAAAGGACTATCTAAAGTCATTTCAGATTCTTTAAATGAAGATCCTTGCTTCGTACTTTCCTTTGTGATACCTGTTGAACTATCTTTTGACAGCTCTGACAATGTGAACTGTCCTTTTTCTTCAGTGTGACCTGCCATGTCCTCACTTGACTTTTCCAATACCAGATTGTCTTCCTTAAGTAAAGAGTGGTTATCTATTTCATCGTGAGAAGGAAGATCCACTGGAATGATAGTCTTGGTTTTTTCCACCACAATTTTCCTTTCTTCTAACGGAGGTGGCTGGGTTTCTATTATCTTTGTTTCCCTGATTTCTGGTTGAGCCTCTGGGAGCATGGTTTGTGATTTTTCAATAATTGCTGTTGTTTTAACTAATGAAAATGGTTGAGTCTCATCCAAAGAACAACCTGAAGAGATATCTGATTCTTCATGCATAGACCGGACTACATTCACAGAAGACTGAATTTCCTGCTGCTTTTTTTCTTCTGCAAGTACATGTGACCACCTTTCTCTTTCTTCTCCTTTCTCCTCACAACCAACAATAATTTTGGATGTTTCTTTGTGCTCTTCATTTTGACAGACTTGTAGCATAGCAGCAACTTTTGATTCTTCTAATTTAATAGGTCTAAATTCGTGTATAATTTGTGCCTTTTGTATTTCATTATTATCTCTAAGTTCTAATGGGGCCAGAGTTTCTTCTTTTTCTGCCAAGACCTTATTTTCTGCCAAGGAATATGATCTGGTTTCCAAGTTATCTTTCACTTCAGTTAGGCTAACAGATGTGAATTTTATTTCCTCTTCAGAAATGTTCGAGGAAGTAGGTTTTGGTATTTCTTTCTTTAGTCCATCTTCACCAAGATCAATTAAACTGCTTTTTGATTCTTCTACTGGCAAAACTACTGACTCCAGCTTCTCAGATTCCTTTGTGATACTCTTATTCATGAAGTTGGATGAAGCAGATATTGGCTGTTGTGGCACCTTATCTACTTGATCAAATGAAAAGAGTGATTTTTCCTTTTGATTACTTCTTGGCTCTTCCTTAAGAATAGAAATCTTCCATGTAGAAGGAGGAGAGATTGCTGGCTTCTGGGCTTTCTCACTATCAGTGACATGAAGAGGAACCACATGTTTGGCTTTTCTCACAATTGATTTCTCACCCATGAGGGAATAGGACTGAATTCCAAGATGTTCCTCACCATCAGCAGAAGTAACTTCTAAGTTTATATCCATTTTTTCTGAATAATCTAAGGCTTCTTTCTTCTTGTAATCTTCATTAGATGCCTCAGTGTTGGAATTTGGCTGTTGTAAATCTTCTGCATTTGATATAACTGTGGGTTTTTCTTGACCTTCACTAGGTTTAACTAAAGCAGCTTTAGATTCTTCAGCAGTTTTAAGTTTTGCCTCTGGTAACGGATGATCAACTAGTTTTTCAGGTGCACTAAATTCAGCAGGGGCATTGATAATAGTTTGTTTAGGCTCTACCACAGGCACTGCTTTTTCTGCTGATTGACTTGGATGAACTTCTAATTTTTCTTTTTCAGCAACTTTGTTATCTGATGTGCTTGATCCAAAAAACAAGCTGGACATCCACGATTTCAAAGATGAAATTCTTTTCTTTCCCTTTTCTGCAGGAAGGACTGGCTCAACTGCCTTTGGCTGCTCAGGCAGCTTTTGTGTTACTTCAAGTGACTCTGGGGGCTGAGGTTCCTCAGTAGCTTGGACTGATGAGAGGGGTTTTCTTTGTGTGGGTATTTTCACTGCAGGCGTGGCATCATCTACAACCTTTGATTTAACCATTTTTGGTATTTCTAATGGCTTCTCTCCAGGTAAAGGAGGTGCGGTACTTTGTGTTTCTTTTTCATTACTTGGGGGAGACTTTACATCTGCTTCCAGGACATGGGCTGCTTTTGTGGAAGAGGGAATTGGTTCTGACTTGATCTGTTCCACTGATGTGCCAGAAACTGGTTTCTGGAGGATTTCTTCCTGGCTATCTTCTTTGTAAGGCCTGGAAAATTCTGTGCTTGCTTTCTCCAGTATCAAACTTTCACTCCCCACAAGAGAATGACTCTGCTTTCCTTCTGCTACATTTCTGTCTAGATTTCCAGCTGGAACTATAGATGTTGATTCTTGGGTCAGCTTTGTTTCTTCAGAAGTGTAAGCTTTAGTTGATAGTGTCTCTGCGTTACTCCTGGAGCTTTCTAGAGCAGATTCTGGTTCTTGTGATGATAAATGAGATTCCTCCACAGAATATGGCAGAAGCTCCTTTCTGATTTCATACGTATGCTCTTTCTCTGACAGACCAGCCTTAAGCTGCTCTGTCATCAGACCACTGCGGCCAGAGGTATCCAGCTGCACAGATCTCACTATTCTTTCTTCCCGACAACTGGCCAAATCACTTTCTGGCTTTTCCAGGCTCCAATTTTCATCCTCTGGATAAATAAGGGGCTCTTTCATTTTTGTTTCTTTAACATCTGTCAACTCAGTTGTCACTAATGACTTTGATTCCTCCAAAGGCAAATTTTCTTTCATAGAGGGAAGCTGTTTACTAGCCAGATCTTGTTTATCTGCAAAAGAGCTGCTTACATCAGGCAGTTTGACACCTTTATCTGAATAAAGTGCTTCTCTGGGCTTCTTTTGTTCCATAAGGAGGTCAGAAGAGGGGATCGTTGATGGCTCTGTTACACTGTGGGGTACATGCATTGAATCTGGTTGGCTGGTTTCTTCACTTGGTTTAGTTAAAATATTTTCTGTCACTTGTGACTTCAAGTTTTCTGTTGGTGGTAATGGGCCTAATTCTTGTTTTTCTTCTTTTTCAAAATCAGTTGAATGGTTCAACTCCTCTGATAATTCTTTTAAAGAAAAACCATATGGCTTAAGTTTTTCTAGATTTTCTCCTTCAACCAAATAGGTAGATGCTTCTTTTGACCCTAAGCTAACTCCTTTAGGAGACAAAGGTTTAATTTCTTGATTCTGAGGTTCCTCCCCAAGGCAAGATGAAATCTCTGATACTTCAGGCATTGTAGTAGATGTTGGGACAAAATCTTCTGGCACTAAATTTTCTAGCTTTGGAGAAGAACATGGCATTTCCTCATTTATGCCTTTTGAAACAGTTTGTTTGGGTGCAGGTGACACATTTTGTAATGAAGGAAGCTCAGTGTCTTTTTCCTTTATCTCACCATCCAGCTTGGGTGAAAGCAAAAGTGCAGGTCCTGACACCTCTGAGGAAAATGCAGAGTTCTTTTTCTGTGATGAACTCAAATGTTCAGAGTCAAGGACTGCAGAAAACGGAAGACCTTGTTCCTCTTCTGCCCTTGCCTCTGTAGATACATCTGAATGCACTGACGAAGATGTTTTGGTTATTGACAACCCAGGTTTAATTTCTTTGGTTTCTACCTTTGATAAAGTAGAGTGCTCTGATATAAAGGGTACACTTGGAGGTGAATCCAATTTAGTTTCCTTCTCTTCTTCTGCCCACCTTTTTGACACAGTAGTTTCAACGGGAGAAGAAGCACCTTTAACCGCTACTTTTTCTTCTTCTTTTGGAACTGAATGTTTGTCTATAGATGTCACAAGTGGTGGCAAGCCAATTCCTAATTCACTCTTTTCTACTTTTGTTAAGACTGGATGTTCCACAGGGGTAGTAAGCAATGAATCTGATGGGATTTCTTCTTTTGCTAATTTGATTAAATTTGAATTATGCTTAGTTACAGATGTTGTGGTTGTGGAAGAACTGGGTTCAATTCCTTCCTTTATTTCTTCTGGGAAAGCTGAAAATGCTGGTGCAAGCACACCATGTTCAACTTCCTTTTCCACTCCTGATGAAGATGAATGTGGAACTATAGGTGCAACTGTCATCTTAGAATTATGGTTAACTTCTGTTTTTACTGCTGATGAAACACCAGATAAAGATGTTTCCTTTAGAGGTGACTGTGGTTTTATTTTTTCTGGCTCATTCTTTGACAGCATTCTCTGATCCAGTTCAGATGTCACAGTTGGAGCTAAAGTGGGCTTGATATCTTTTGGCTCATTTACTAAGTCAGGCACAACTGAATATTTCATCTCAGGCCCTGGAACAGTTGGAAGCTGAGGGTCCATTTTTTGATCCTGTGACACATATGCTGTAGCTGCTTGTGAATCAGGCACAGTTTCTTCCTTCCTGACTTTTGACAAGGCCATCTGTTCATTTGCAGCTTTCGGAGTGAATGATTCTTTGGGTTCCTGTTCTTTCTTAATTTCATGGACTGAATCTGGTGATATTGAATATTGAGATGCAGGCGATGCAGGTTTGGCTTCTTCCTTTACCCAAAATGATTGTGCAGGTATCAAAGCAGGTGTTGTAGCTACTGATGAACTAATCTTAATTTCTTCCTTCTCTGATTCATTGGTTAAATATGGAGGAATCAAGTCTTCAGACTCAGGCTCCAAAGTTGTTTGAGCTTTCTGCTTCTGTGCCAAAATAAGATATTCAGATACAGATTTTGAAGTTGTTTGAGCACCTGGCTTAATTTCTGCCTTCTCTGCTTTGTTCATTAAAGATTGTAGACTCAAGTCTTCAGGTGCAGACATCACAGGGGCTGGTTCATCTTTTTGTTTCTGTGACAAACTGAGATGCTCAGGTACAGGCGTAGAAGCAGTAGATCCGATTTCTTCCTCATCTCCTTCTGGAGAGCAGGAATATCCTGAGGCAGACATTGCAGTCAACAGTGAATCCAGCTCAAGTTCACTCTCCTTTGTTTCTGGGACTCTGTATGGTGGGATTGAAACTTGTGATGCTGAGTCTGGAGAGAAAAGCTCCACTTCTTCAGTGTCTTCATCTGACAAAATAGTATGATCAGAGGGTGATGTTAAATATATTGGAGAATCACACTCAAATTCTCTTTTCACCGCTTCCTGAGTTGAATAGGATGGAAATGAGAATTCTGATGCAAATGCTGAATCTGGAGAAAAAGGTCCAATGTCTTCTTGCTCTTCTTCTGGTAAATTCATGGGTGAGGAGGTACCTTTTAGATTTAAAGGGGATCTGTGGACAATTTCTTCCTTCTGTGATTCTCGTGCTGCTTGTGGTAATACTGAAAATTCAGAAACAGAGGTGGAAGAAGGTGTGTCCCACTCCATTTCTACTGTCGTCTCTTCTGACAGAACCATTTGTTCAGATGGAGTAGCTAAAAGTGGCGGGGATGGGCATTCAGAAGTTGTTTCATTTGTGTGTGGTGGGAGAGACTGTTCAGATACAGGAGCCAGTTCTGGGGAAAATGGTCCACTATCTTTCTTCTCTTCTGACAGAATTATGTGCTCAGAAATACTTTTTGGCTTAAATTGGGATATATCATCAATCATTTTCTTTTGAGATTCTTGTGTTTCATTTGGTGAAAGTGCATATTTGGATTGAATTGTTGAATCTAGCATGAAATGCTCACTTCTTATATCCTCTTCCTCTGATAGGACTGTATGTTCTGATGGAGCAGTTGAAAGTGGTGGTGACTGGCATTCAGGAGTCCTGCTTGTATAAGGTGGAAGAGAGTTTTCAGATTCAGAGGATACATCTGGGAAATATGATTCAATGTCTTCCTTCTTTTTTTCTGACAGAATCATATGCTCAGAAAGACCTTTTGATTTTAATGGGGATTCCTGGTCAATGGCTTTCTTCTGTGACTCTTTCAGTGCATGTGATGGAATTGAATTGTCGGGGGCAGATATGGAATCTGGTGTGTAACACTCACTTTCTGGGGCCTCTTCTTCTGATAGGATCATCTGTTCTGATGTGGCTGTTGAGAATAGTGGGGACTGGCATTCAGAAGTCTCCTCAGTTGTGAATGGTGTGACAGAGTATTCAGATTCAGAGGCCTCCGCTAGGGAAGAAGGCTCAAAATCCTCATTTTCTTCCTCTGACAAAACTGCACGTTCAGATCTACCGTTTACAATGGATGAGGAAACTGGATCAATTTCTTTCCTTTCTAGTTCATGGTTCAAATCCTGTGGGACTGAATACTCTGATGCAAAAGCAGAGTCAGTAGAAACAGACTCACTTTCCTCTCTTTCTTCCTCAGAGAACACTACTTGTCCAGGTGTTGATGTTCCCACTAGTGGTAGAATGGACTCCTGATCTTCCTGCTCCACTTCAGGGGCCAAACGTGGTGGGAAGGATTTCTCAGAAACTAATGGACTTTCTGGGTAGTCAAGTTCTATGATCTCTTCTACAAAATTAGAATCTTCAGGTTCAGGGATAGCAGTCTTTGGTAGGGACGTTTCTATTTCTTCTTTCTCGGGTTCTTCTAACACTAGAGGTTCAGGAGGATGAATGGATGGCTCAGATATATTTTCTTCCTTATCTTCTTTGACATTATCATAAGGAGGGGTCAATTGTTCAGAAACTGGTTCTGCCACTTTTAGTGACGTCAAGTCCAGCTGTTCTTTCTCTGTGCCAAAATCTTCCTGAACAGATGCTGCCAGACCTGGTAAAACTGTCTCCAGAGAATCCTTCTCTGCCTCTAGTGAGAAGGAATGATCAGCAGAGTACACGTCTTCTTTCTTTATCTCATCAGTTAGAGATGATGAGACTGAAGCGTCATTCTCCGAAATTATACTTACTTGTGGACCAGGCTCAAAATCTTCCTTTTCTGTTTCTAATAACACTGTTGCAGATGTATCAGGTGTAAGAGAGGAAGACTCTATTTCATGGGATTTTGCTTCATCACCTGGCTGTTGTGGCACTGACTGTGGAGAGCTAGGCTGCATTTCCTGTTCTATTGTATCATTACTTGAATAAGAGGAAACTGTGTGCTTGGCTGCAGATGCTACATTTAGGGATGAATCAACATGAATTTTCTTTTGATCATCATGACTAAACAATGAGGTTAAGGATTTTGATCCTCTGGAGAGTGCACCTCTCCAGGGTGGAACAAGCTCTTTTTCTTTCTCTTCTTTCATGCTTTGGGTTGCTAATTTGCCTGTTTTAGAAACTATATTAAAATCACGATTGCCTAAATCTGGCTCTAGACTAATGGATGCTTCTTTCCCTTTCCTATAATGTATTTCTTTAATTACATAACCCTTTGGCAATGTTCCATAAAACTGTAGAGGAATTAATTCTTCTTTAACTGAATTAAACATCTTAATTTTATATTGAACTGTTCCTATGTAGACTGGTCTTAATACTAATGGCTTGTGTTCTTTGTATATTGCCCCAGTAATAGGAGGTGTATTTGAGGCAGTTTTCTTTTTTCTCATTGTATCATAAATGCCAATAGATGATTTCTCTTTCTCAGTTTTGAGTTCTTGCTTTTCTGAAATTAAAGGACTGTCTTTTTTGTTTGCTGGAACATCTCCTTGGGATTCTAAAGAATGTCTCTTTTTGTTACCTTTCCGACGCAATGAAGGCGAGCCATGTTTTGACTTATGTGTTCTTTTACGAGACTTTTTAACTTCATCCACAATAAATGAAACATTCCCTGGAGGAGAATTCACAGCTGACCCTTCCAGACTACACACACCAGAAGTCTGACTTTCTTCTGAGGCCCAGGGAGTAGAAGACCTACTGGAATTTGTCTCCCAAGTTATTCCACTATCTTCCCGTTGAACTGTCACCATGGAAAAGGAGGGGTCAGATATGATACACTCCTGCTTGATCTTGCCCTCTTCATCCTGGTCTGATAACCTATAGTAAATAATAATAACAATAAGTTAATATTATATTTTTACCAGGTAATAGATTAATGTGAGATTAAAATATAAAGATCAATATTGCTCTCCAAAATTGAAGCCAACATACCAAATATAATTGCACACCCCAGGCAGGAATGAATACCCCAAAAACTTCAAAGAAGCTAAAGCTTAATTCATCACCTCTCCTTATCAAGATTTCCACCTTGATCTCCCTGTGGGTCACTCATTCACTCAGCTGCACTCTCTAATCTTCAGGACCTATATAATGGCTCTTGTATCTATCCTCTCTCTGTTATCACCATCACCAGTCTAACTTAGCTACTTATCACTTCATCCTTAGATTATTGACAATAGCTTCCTACATGGTCACATTTACCTCCTATACCTCCTACCCATGTGTACCTTCAGCCTATCCTGTCTTTCCAGTCTAGCTTTAATAAGAAATCCCATCATACTATTCCATTGCTCAAAAACCTCAATAAATTCTTCATACCTACAGGGGGGAAAAAAAATCAAAATCCTTAGCTATCTGCTCCTTATCTGGCCTTATTTCCAACTACCCACCTGTACTCTATCTGTACATAGTAACATTCTGTCCTAACCATATAAGTCATTGTGCATTGAATATTTCATGGAAACTTTGAGTCAAGGCCATAAAGGGAAAACCCATCATTGAATGTATAGGGATCAAAAAAAATGTCAGCCTTCTGTGCTTTAATTTCCTCACCTGTAAAACATGGACAATAACAGAACACATCTCATAGAGTTATAAAGATTACATTGGTTAGTATATATATAAAATGCTTACAAACAGTGCCTCGCATGTAGTAAGTGTTCAATAAATATTATCTATACTCAGACCTACCACACAATCATTAGGCAAGAGATCAAGGAAGCCTGGGAGTGCTCATTTTTAACTACTACAGGGGTGTAGATAAGCAGTCTCCTTGAACTGCTCCCATGTCCCTTAAAGAGACTGCTGGCTTTGGTTGCCCCTTGAGTTGCCATTGGGCCCCTATCTCAGACTCTGCAGCACTCTTCTTATCTGGCCTTCTCTTATGCCATCTCCTCAAGTGTGCCTCTGTTGTTCCTCCATCTATGCCTATCCTCCATCTTCTCTACCCCTTCTGCCTATTTAAATTTAAACAACTTTTCAAGGCCTAGTTTAAAACTCTCTATTGTTACCATTCCTCAGCAATTCAACAGTCATATTTGCCATCACTTCCTTAATATTGAGTTTAAGATTAAACCTCCAAAGGCTGGTTTCTCCTAGGAATATGGCTAAAGTTTGAGAGAAATTCAAATTATTGACTGGTTTTATACATTTTCTACAACAAAAAAAGACAAAAACAAAAACACCTCTATGTTAAACTCACTAAGTATTAATATTGAATTAAATAATTTTAAAAGATAGAATTTAGGTCCTTTGGTAATTTTTTTATTTTTTTTAGTCATCACTTACTGGACACACTTTAGAATCACCAGTGGGAACCCTTTTAAAAATACCAATGCCATCCTAAAACAAAAGACATAAATGTAGGGCCTAAAACCATAAAACTCATACAAGAAAGCATAGGACATAGTCTTCAACAATGGATTCTTAGATCTAATATCAAAAGCAAAAGCAACAAAAAGCAAAACAGATAAATTGAATATCATCCAAATTAAAAACTTCTATACATCAAAGGACTGTATCAACAAAGTAGAGAGACAACCTAGAGAAAGGGAGAAGATTTGAGGGCATCATATATCAGATAAAGATTCAATATCCAGAATATATAAATAACTCCTACAACTTAACAAGAAAAAGACAAACAACCCAACTGAAAAATGGGCAAAGAGTCAAAATAGACATTTCACCAAAGAGGATATACAAATGACCAATAAGCATATTGGTCAGGGCCAGCTGCCAGAACAGGTAAGGCAGGTGGGACAGAGCCCCAGGCAGCAAGGAGCAGTGGCAGACAGGGCTGGCAGGAACAGGTAGATGGTAGCCCAGGAAGTGAGCAGAGTGGTTGAAACAGCCAAGGGAGACAAACTTGTCTGTCAGTTTGTTGTTCTGTGGTGGCTTGCATGTTGCTATGAGGCTGGAGGTTGTGCCAGCAGGGATGCCCATGGTGGACCAGTTTCAGTGGAGTTTCCAGACTGAGACAGACTCAGAAGAAGGAAGAGGCCATCTACTTCTCAAAGAATTGGCCAGTGAAAACCTTATGAATAGTAGTGAAGCACTGTCTGATATATTACTAGAAAATGTTATGAATAGCCCTGAAACATCGTCTGATACAGTGACAGAAGATGAACCCTCAAGTCAGAAGGCACTCAAAATATGACTAGGAAAGAGCTGCCTCATCAGAGTAGAGCTTAACTAAATGATATGGATAAAGTAGAGCTTCCAAGGCCTCCATTTGCTGAAGTGGCGTGACTAAACATGAGAAAAAACAGCTGCAAACATCCATTGATAATTGGAACATGGAATGTATGAAGTATGAATCTATGAAAATTGGAAGTTGTCAAAAACGAAATGAAACGCATAAGGATGATCAAGAACCAATGGCATTAGTGAGCTGAAATGGACTGGTTTGGGCCATAGTGAATCAGATAATCATATGACCCACTATACTGGGAATGACAATTTGAAGAAGAATGGTGTGCTATATTGATCATCACAAAGGATATTTCAAGATGTATCCTGAAGTACAATCTGTCAGTGATATTAGGATAATATCCATATGCCTACAAGGAAGACCAGTTAATATTACTATTATTCAAATTTACATACCAACCACCAAAGCCAAAGATTAGGAAATTAAAGATTTTTACCAACTTCTGCAGTCTGAAATTGACCAAACATGAAATCAAGATGTGCTGATTATCATTGGTAACTGGAATGCAAAAGTTGGAAACAAAGAACAATCACTGGAAGTTGGAAATTTTGCCCTTGGAAATCAAAATAATGCTAGAGATTGCAAGACAGAATTTTGCAAGACCAACAACCTATTCATTGAAAATATCTTTTTTCAATGACACAAATGGGGACTATACACATGGACTTTGCCAGATGGAGTACACAGGAATCAGACTGACTACATCTGTGGCAATAGGCAGTGGAGAAGCTCAGTATCTTCAGCCAAAATAAGGCCAGGAGCTGACTGTGGAACAGACCATCAACTGCTCATACACAAGTTCAAATTCAAGTTGAAGACAATTAAAACAAGTCCACAAGAGCCAAAACATGACCTGGAATATATCCCTCTTGAATTTAGAGACCATCTAAAGAATAGACTTGATGCATTGAACACCAATGATCAAAAAACAGAAGAATTGTGGGACGACATCAAGAGCATCATCCATGAAGAAAGCAAGAGGTCATTAAAAAGACAAGAAAAGAAAAAAAGACCAAAATGGATGTCAGAAGAGACTCTGAAACTTGCCTTTGAGCAGAGAATAGCTAAAGGAAATGGAAAAAATGACAAGATAAAAGAGATGAATGGAAGATTTCAAAGAGCAGTTAGAGCAGACAAAGCCAATTACTATAATGAAATGTGCAAAGACATGGAGTTGTAAAGCCAAAAGGGAAGAACACACTTGGCATTTCTCAAGCTGAACTATGGAAGAAATTTAAGCCTCAAGTTGCAATATTGAAAGATTCTAAGGGCAAAATACTGAATGATGCAGGAATCAAAAGAAGATGGAAGGAATACACAGAGTCACTGTACCAAAAAGAATTGTCAATGGTCTACTCTTTCAGTAGGTGGCACATGATCAAGAACCAACAGTACTGAAGGAAGAAATCAAAGCTGCACTGATGGAAGTGGCAAAAAACAAGGCTCCAGGAATTGATGGGACACCCATTGAGATGTTTCAACAAACATGCCACACTAGAGGCACTCACTCGGCTATGCCAAGAGATTTGAAAGACAACTACCTGGCCAGCTGACTGGAAAAGATCCATATTTGTACCCATTCCAAAGAAAGGTGATCCCACAGAATGAGGAAATTATAAACCAATGTCATTAATATCGCACACAAGTAAAATCTTACTGAAGATAATCCAAAAATGGTTGCAGTGGTATATCGACATAGAACTTTCAGAAATGTAATCTGGATTCAGAAGAGGATGTGGAACAAGGGATATCATTGCTGATGTCAGATGGATCTTGGCACAAAGCAAAGAATACCAGAAAGATGTTTACTTGTGTTTCATTGACTATGCAAAAGCACATGATTGTGTGGATCATAACAAATTGTGGATAACATTGAGAAGAATGGAAATTCCAGAACACTTAATTGTACTCATGAAGAACCTGTTCATACACCAGCAATCTGTCCAGGCATCAAGATTGGAGGAAGAATCATTAACAATCTGCATTATGCAGGTGACACAACTTTTCTCGCTGAAAGTAAGGATGACTTGAAGCACTTACTGATGAAGACTGAAGACACGGTCTGCAGTATGGATTACACCTCAATATAAAGAAAACAAAAATCCTCACAACAGGACCAACAAGCAGCATCATGATAAATGAAAAAAAGATTGAAGTTGTCAAAGACTTCTTATTATTTGGTTCTACAATCAACACCAATGGAAGCAGCAGTCAAGATATCAGACATTGTATAGCTTAGGCAAATCTCCTGCAAAGGATCTCTTTCAAGTGCTGAAGAGCAAAGATGTTTTCCTTGAAGACTGAGGTGCGCTTGACACAAGCTACGGTATTTTCAATCATCTCATATTCATGTGAGAGCCGGACAATGAAAAAGCAAGACTGAAAAAGAGTCGATGTTTTTGAGTTGTGGTGTTGGCGAAGAACGCTGAAAGTATCATGGACTGCTAAAAGAACTAACAAATCTGTTCTGGAAGAAGTGTAGCCAGAATGCTCCTTGGAAGCAAGAATGACCAGACTTTGTCCCACCTACTTTGGTCATGTTGTAAGAAGGGACCATTCCTTGGAAGAGGATATCATGCTTGGCAAAGTAGAGGGACAACGAAAAAGGGGAAGACCCTTAAGAGATAGATTGACACAGTGGCTGCAATGATGGGGCTCAGAAATAGCAAAGATCACGGGGCTGGCACAGGACCAGGCAGTATTTTGTTCTGCTGTACATGAGGTCACTATGGGTTGGAGATGACTCAACAGCACCTAACAACAACAACAATAAGCATATGAAAAGACATTCAGTATCATGAACCTATTGCCCATTGCCATCAAGTTGATTCCAAACAGTACTGACCCTACAAGACAGAGTAGAAATGTTCCATAGGGTTTTCAAGGATGTAATCTTTATGAGAGTGGACTGCCAAATCTTTCTCCCTCAAAGTGGCTGGTGGGTTCAAATATCCACCTTTCAGTGAGCACCTGAGGACTTAACCATTGCACCACCAAGTCTTCTGATCATTGGCCATTCCAAAAAAAAAAAAAAAAAACAAACTCACTGCCCCATCAAATCAATTCCGACTCATAGTGACCCATCCTTGGGTTTCCAAGATGGTATCACTATGGAAGTAGATTGCCTGGCCTTTCTTCCGAGGAGTGGCTGGTGAGTTTGAACCACCAGTCTTCTGGTTAGCAGTCAAATGCCTTAGACACTATGCCACCAGAGCTCCCCTTATGGAGATATGAATCAAAACCACAATGATATACCATTTCATCCCTATTAGGATAGCTGAGATTTTTTTTAAAAAAAATGGAAAATAATATGTTGATGAAGACATGGAGACATTGGAACCTTCATCCATTGCTGATAGCAATGAAAAATGGTATAACCACTCTGGAAAATAGTATGGTGATTCCTCAAAAGGGTAAATATAAAGCTACTATAATGTTGTTGTTGTTAGATGCCATCGAATCAGTTCTAACTCATAGCAACCCTATGTATAGCAGAACAAAATATCGCCCAGTCCTGTGCCATACTCACAATACTTGCTATGCTTGAAACCATCATTGCAGCCACTGTGTAAACAAATCATGTTGAGGTCCTTCCCCTTTCTCACTGACCCTCCACTTTACCAAGTATGATATCCTTCTCCAGGGAATGGTCTTTTCTGACAGCATGACCAAAGTAGGTGAATTGGAAGTCTGGTCATTCTTGCTTCCAAGGAACACTCTGGCTGCACCTCTTCCAGAACAGATTTGTTTGTTCTTCTGGCAGTCCATGGTATTTTCATCATTCTTCACCAACACCACAACTCAAAGCCATCAACCCTTGTTGTTGTCATTACGTGCCATCAAGTCAGACCTGACTCATAGCGACCCCTCCTTGGGTTTCTGAGGCAGTATCACTACGGAAGTAGATTGCCCCATCTTCCTTCCGAGGAGTGGCTGGTGGGTTTGAACCACCAGCCTTCTGGTTAGCAGTCAAGTGCCTTAGGCACTATGCTACCAGAGCTACCAGAGTTATTGAAAATAACTGTGGCTTGGGTTAGGCACACCTTAGTCTTCAAAGTGACATCTTTGCTCCTTAACACTTTAAAGAGGTCTTTTGCAGCAGATTTGCCCAGTGTAATATGACTTCTGATTTCTTTACTGCTGCTTCCATGGGTGTTGATTGTGGATCCAAGTAAACAGAAATCCTTGACAAATTTAGTATTTTTTGCCATTTATCATGATGTTTTTTATTGGCCAAGTTGTGAGGATGTTTGTTTTCTTTATGTTGAGGTGTAACCCATACTGAATGCTATAGTCTTTGATCTTCATCAGTAAGTGCTTCAAGTCATCTTCATTTTCAGCAAGCAAGGTTGTTTCATTTGCATATCACAGGTTGTTAATGAGTCTTCTTTCAATCCTGATGCCACATTCATCTTCACATAATCCAGCTTTTTGGGTTATTTGCTCAGCATACAGATTGAATTACTATGGTGAAAGGACACACGTGCTTGCTGATTTTAAACCATGCAGTATCCCCTTGTTGTGTTTGAAAGACAATTTCTTGGTCTATGTACAGGTTCCTCATGAGCACATTAGAGTGTTCTGGAATTCCCACCACTTGTCTGTCAGTTTCTCATACTGTGGTTGCTTGCATGTTGCTGTGAGGCTAGAGGCTATGCCACCAATATTTCAAACAGCAGGGTCACCTGTGATGGACAGGTTTCAGCAGAGCTTCCTGACTGAAACAGACTAGGAAGAAGGATAGGCCCATCGACTTTTGAAAAAATCACCCCCTGAAAACTTTATGAATAGTAGTGAAAGCTACCATATGACCCAGCAATTCCACTCTTAGGTGATACCAAAGAGACGTCAATGTAGCAACACAAACAGGAACCTGTACATCAATGTTTATTGCAGCACTTTTCACAATAGCCAAAAAGTGTAAACAACTAAGATGCTTATCAACAGATGAATGGATAAACAAACTGTGGAACATGCATACAATATGATATTACTCTGCCGTAAAGAGAAATGAAGTCCTGATGTATGCCACAACATGGATGATCCTTGAAAATATTATGTTGAGTGAAATTAGTCAATCACAAGAAGATAAATACTTATGATTTCATTGATATGAAATACCTAGAGTAGGCAACGGTATAGAGATTAACGTTTAATAGCAGTTACCAGTAGTGGGGGGAAGGGGAAAATGATTGTTAGGTAATATAATGTTGGAAAATTTGGTAACAGGTATCAGTGATGGTTGCACAACATGATTTTTGTAATTTTTTTTATTGCGCATGTGAGAAATGTATAATTGGTAAATGTTATGTTCTTTATAAATATCAGGAAAGGTATACTTCAGGATTGTATCCTTTCATCATTTTTATTTAATTGGTATGCTGAGCAAATAATCCAGAAGCTGGATTATATAAAGAAGAATGTGGCATCAGGATTAGAGGAAGACATTAACAACCTGCAATATGCATATGACACAATTTTGCTAGCTGAAAGTAAGGAGTACTTGGAGCACTTACTGATGAAGATCAAAGACTACAGCATTCAGTATGGATTACACCTCAACATAAAAGCCACAAAAATCTCAACAACTGGACCTATAAGCAAGATCATGATAAATGGAGAAAAAAATGAAGTTGTCAAGGATTTCTTTTTATTTGGATCCACAATCAACATCCACAAGAGCAACAGTCAAGAAATCAAATGATGCATTGCATTGGGTACATCTGTTGCAAAGAACCTCTTTAAAGTGTTAGAAAGCAATGATGTCACCTTGAAGACTAAGGTGCACCTGACTCAATCCATGATATTTTCAATTGTTTCATATGTATGTGGAAGCTGGACGATGAAGAAGGAAGACAAAAGAAGAATTGATGCATGTGATTTATGGCAAAGAATATTGCATATACTATGGACTGCCAGAAGAATTAACAAATCTGTTTTGGGTGAAGTACAGCCAAGAAGCAAGAATGGCAAGACTTCATCTCACTTACTTTGGACATGTTATCAGGATGGACCAATCCCTGGAGAGGACATCATGCTTCAGAAATATAGAGTGTCAGCGAAAAAAAAAGAAGACCTTTCATAAAACGGAATGACACATGGCTGCAACAATGGGCTCAACTGTAGCAAGTTGTGAGGATGGTGCAGGACCAGGCAGTGTTTCATTCTGATCACTATAAATCAGAACCAATTCATTGTCACTTTACACCAGCACCAAAAACATGTTCTTGATCTTTTTCAACAATTAAAAATTTTAAGAAGTATATCAATGCAACCCCATATTCCTCCCCATAGAGATTCTGCAGGGCTATGTTTTTATGTTTTAAAAGCTTCCAGATCATTCTGTGCATCAAGAGTTGAAAATGTGCATCCAGAGTTGAAAATCACTGGCCTAAACAATCCTGTCCAAAGACTTAAATAATGCATGTCTCTTCCTTACCCAGAACCCTTCCTGGTTTGTTAGATTTGGCTGAGGGCCAAGACCATAAATCCTTGCCTGTAGATTCTACTACCTTTCTTAAAATGCAGAGTTTCCCCAACATCAGCTGCAAAAGGGGCTACAGGTATGCTGAAATACTGATCTTCACTCTCAGCACAGCCAGGTGGGACCTGGGGCAGCCAAAGCCCTTGAGCCACTGGCCTGCAACTGCAAGCAGCCTCATCCATTCCACCAATGTGCTATAAATTATATTTTCTATACATCCCATGAGTGGAAAAGTTTAAGAAGCAGTAGGAAAAAATTGGTTTTTTTTCCTCCTAGCAACTCTGCTAGCAGAACAGCAGCCAGGCATCCAGGTAAGGGTAGGGACCCAGGCCCCAACCCCATCAGCCAGGAAAGGAAGGGAAAGAGAAGCCAGAGGGGAAGACAGAGCAGAGTAGCAGCCAGGGATCCAGGTAAGAGGAGGGCAGAGAGATTCTGAAATGCTAAGCGAGACAAACTTGTCTGTCAGTTTGTCATACTGTTGTGGCTCGCAGGTTGCTCTGAGGCTTGAGGCTGTGCTACCGGTGTTTCAAATGCTGGTAGGGTTGCACATGGTGCACAAGTTTCAATGCAGACAAAGTAGGAAGAAGGAAGAGGCCATCCACTTCTCAAAGAATTGGCCAGGGAAAACCTTATGAATAGCAGAGAGACATTGTCTGATACATTACTGGGAAACTTTATGAATAGCCAGGAAACATTATCCTATGCAGTGCAGAAGAATGAACCCATTAGGTGAAGAGGCTTTCAAAATACGACTAGGAAAGAGCTGCATCATCAAAGTAGGAACAACCTTACTGACATGGATAATGTAAAGCATTCAAGACCTCCATTTGCTGGACATGGCACAATTCAAATCGAGGAGAAACAGCCGTAAACATACATTAATAATAAGAACATGGAATGGACAAAGTAAGAATCTAGGAAAATTGGAAGTTGTCAAAAATTAAATGGAAC
>NW_006921694.1:5208625-5212195 GCF_000298275.1 Orycteropus afer afer | reverse complement strand
TATTATTAAAATTTATGCACCAACCACCAAAGCCAAAGATGAGGAAATTGAAGATTTTTATCAACTTCTGCTGTCTGAAATTGACCAAACATGAAATCAAGATGTGTTAATTATCACTGGTGACTGGAATGCAAGTAGGAAACAAAGAAGAATCACCAGTAGTTGGAATATTTGGCCTTGGTGACAGAAATAATGCTGGAGATCACATGATAGAATTTTGCAACACCAACGACTTATTCATTGCAAACACTTTTTTTCAACAACACAAATGGTGGCTTACAGGTGGACTTCGCCAGATGGAATACACAGGAATCAGATTGACTACATCTGTGGCAAGAGGATATGGAAAAGTTCAATATCTTCAGCCAAAACAAGGCCAGAGTTGATTGTGGAACAGACCATCAGTTGCTCTTATGCAAGTTCAACTTGAAGTTGAAGGCAATTAAAACAAGTCCACAAGAGCCAAAATATGACCTGGAATATATCCCTCCTGAATTTAGAGACCATCTAAAGAATAGATTTGATGCATTGAACACCAATGACCAAAAACCCGAAGAACTGTGGGATGACATCAAGAACATCATCCACGAAGACAGCAAGAGGTCATTTAAAAGACAAGAAAAGAAGAAAAGACAAAAATAGATGTCAGAAGAGACTCTGAAACTTGCCCTTAAGTGGAGAATAGCTAAAGCAAATGGAAGAAATGACAAGATAAAAGAGCTGAACAGGAGATTTCAAAGAGCAACTCAAGCAGACAAAGCCAATTACTATAATGAAATGTGCAAACACCTGGAGTTAGAAAACCAAAAGGGAAGAACACACTCAGCATTTCACAAGCTGAAATAATTGAGGAAAAAGTTTAGGCCTCAAGTTGCAATATTGAAAGATTCTAAGGAGAAAATATTGAATGATGCAAGGAACATCAAAAGAAGATGGAAGGAATACATAGAGTCACTGTACCAAAAAGAACTAGTCGATCTTCATCCATTTCAGGAGGTGGCATATGATCTAGAACCAATGGTACTAAAGGAGGAAGTCAAAGCTGCAGTGAAGGAATTGGCAAGGAACATGGCATCAGGAATTGACAGAATACCCATTGAGATATTTCAACAAATGGATACCACACTGGAGGCACTCACTTGGTTATGCCAAAAGATTTGAAGGACAGCTACCTGGCCAACTGACTGAAAGAGATCCACATTTGTGCCCATTCCAAAGAGAGGTGATCCCGTGGAATGTGGAAATTATCAAACAATATCATTAATATCTCATGCAAGTAAGATCTTACTGAAAATAATTCAAAACGGTTGCAGCAGTATATTGATAGAGAACTTCCAGAGGTGCAAGCTGGATTCAGAAGAGGACATGGAACAAGGGATATCATAGCTGTTGTCAGATGGATCTTGGCTCAAAGCAAAGAATACCAGAAAGATGTTTACTAGTGTTTTATTGACTATGCAAAGGCATTTGATTGTGTGGATTATGACAAATTATGGATAACATTGAGAAGAATGGGAATTCCCAAACACTTGATTGTACTCATGAGGAACCTGTACCTTGACCAGGAGGCTGTCATTCGAACAGAGCAAGGGGACACACTACATGGTTTAAAATCAAGAAGGGAGTGCGTCAGGGTTGTATCCTTTCTCCACACTTATTCAATCTATATGCTGAGCAAATAATCCAAGATGCTGGACTACATGAAGAAAAACATGGCATCAGGATTGGAGGAAGAATCATTAACAACCTGAGATATGCAGACGATACAACTTTGCTTGCTGAAAGTGAGGATGACCTGAAGCACTTACTGATGAAGACTGAAGAACATGGTCTGCAGTATGGTTTACATCTCAATAGAAAGAAAACAAAAATCCTCACAATAACCAGCATCACGATAAATGGAGAAAAGATTAAGGTTGTCAAAGAATTCATGTTGCTTGGTTCTACAATCAATGCCAATGGAAGCAGCAGTCAGGACATTAGATGACTTGTAGCACTGGGTAGTTCAGCTGCAAAGGAACTCTTTAAAGTGCTGAGGAGCAAGGATGTCTCCTTGAGGACTAAGGTGCACCTGACACAGGGCATGATATTTTCAATCGCCTCGTATGCATGTCAGAGCTGGACAATGAATAAGAAAGACCGAAGAAAAGTTGATGCTTTTGAGCTGTAGTGCTGGTGAAGAATTCTGAAAGTACCATGGACTGCTAAAAGAATTAACAGATCTGTCCTGGAGGAAGTGCAGCCAAGATGCTCCTTGGGAGCGAGAATGGCTAGACTTCATCTCATTTACTTTGGTCATATTGTCAGAGGGGACCATTCCCTGGAGAAGGATGTCATGCTGGTAAGGTGGAGTGTACACAAAAGAGGGGAAGGCCTTCAATGAGATGGATTGACATGGAGACTGTGACAATGGGCTTAAGTATAGCAAGGATCATGGAGCTGGTGCAGGATCAGGCATGTTTCGTTCTGCTGTGCATGGGGTTGCTATGAGTCAGAAACGTCTCAATGGCACATAACAACAACAAGCTAATACATGAAGAGATGCTCACAATCATTGGCCATCAGAGAGATTAAAATCAAAACAACGAGATACCATCTCACCCAGCACTGATGGCAAGGTTCAACAAGACAGAAATCAACAAATGCTGGCTGGGATATTGAGAGATTGGGACACTCATACACTGCTGATGGGACTGTGAAGTGATACAACCACTGTGAAAAGTAGTATTGTGATTCCTTTGAAAGCTGGAATAGGAGATACCATTTGAACCAGCAATCCCATTATTAGGTATATATCCTAGAGAGGTGACAGCCAGGACAGGAACACATATATGCACACTCATGTTCATCACAGCACTGTTTACAATAGCAAAAAGATGGAAACAACCTACGTGTCCATCAGCGGAAGAAAGAATGACCAAACTATGGTACATACATACAATGGAATGCTATGCAGCACTAAAGAATAATGTAGAGTCTGCAAACTCCCACATAATAATAGAACATTTTGAGATTTATTCTGAAGTGCAATGCTGTCAATGATAGAAGAATATCCATACACCTACAAGGCAGACCAGTTACCACTATTATTATTCAAATTTATGCACCAAACCACTAAAGGCAAAGTTGAAGACATTGAAGATTTTTACCATCTTCAGCAGTCTGAAACAGATCAAGCATACAATCAAGATACATTGATGATTACTGGCGATTGGAATGTGAAAGTTGGAAAGAAAGATCAATTAGCTGGAAAATATGGCCTTGGTGATAGAAATGATGCCAGAGATTGCATGGTAGAATTTTGTAAGACCAATGACTTAATCATTCCAAATACATTTTTTCAACAATATAAACAGTGATTATTCACCTGGACCTCACCAGATGGAATACAAAGAAATTAAATTGACTACATCTGTGAAAAGAGATGATGGAGAAACTCAAGATCAGTCAGAACAAGGCCAGGAGCCAGCTGCAGAACAGATCATCAAATGCTCATATATAAGTTCAAGTTGAAGCTGAGGAAAAATAAAACAAGTCCACAAGAGCCAAAGCACAACCATCAGTATATTT
>NW_006921694.1:5202650-5208510 GCF_000298275.1 Orycteropus afer afer | reverse complement strand
ACCCCTCCTTGGGTTTCTGAGGCAGTATCACTATGGAAGTAGATTGCCCAACCTTCCTTCCAAGGAGTGGCTGGTGGGTTTGAACCACCAGTCTTCTGGTTAGCAGTCAAGTGACTTAGGCACTACAGTGCCAGAAATCCTCATTAAAAAGATAGGAAAGGAAAAAAAAGATCAAAATGGATGTCAGAAGATACTCTGAAACTTGCTCTTGAACACTGAGTAGCTAAAGCAAAGAGAAGAAATAATGAAGTAAAAGAGCTGAACAGTAGATTTTAAAGGTTGGCTAGAGAAAACAAATTAAAGTATTATAATGTAATATGCAAAGACCTGCAGGTAGAAAACCAAAGGGGAAGCACACACTCAGCATTTCTCAAGTTGAAAGAACTGAAGGAAAAATTCAAGCCTCGAGTTGCAATATTGAAGGATTCTATGGGCACAATGGATGGCTTGACACGATGGCTGTGACAATGGGCTCAAGTATAGCAGGGATCATGGAGCTGGCACGGGATTGGCCAGTGTTTAGTTCTACTGTTCATGGGGTCGCTATGAGTCAGAAATGACTTGACAGCACTTAACAACAACAGCATGGGAAAAATATTAAATGACACAAGCAGCATTAAAAGAAGGTGGAAGAAATACATAGTCACTGTACCAAAAAGAATTGGTCAACGTTCAATCATTTCAGGAGGTAGCATATGATCAAGAAGTTGTGGTGCTCAAGGAAGAAGTCAAAGCTGCACTGAAGGCTTGGAGAAAAACAAGGCTTTAATAATTGATGGAATACCAATTGAGATGTTTCAACAAACTGGACGCAATGCTGGAAGCATTCACTCATCTATGCTAAGATAATTGGAAATCAGCTACCTGGTCAATTGACTGGAAGAGATTCATATTTGTACCCATTCCAAAGAAAGATGATCTAACCGAGTGCAGAAATTATTGAAAAATCTCCTTAATATCACATGCATGTAAAATTTTGTTGAAAATAATTTAAAAACAGTTGCAGCAGTACATAGAGAAGTACCAGAAATTCAAGCTGGATTCAGAAGAGGACATGGAACAAGGGATATCATTGTTGATATCAGATGGACCTTGGCTGAAAGCAGAGAATACCAGAAAGATTTTTTACCTATGTTTTATTGACTATGCCAAGGCATAGACTGTGTGGATCATAACAAATTATGGATAACGTGGAGAAAGGAATTCCAGAACACTTAATTGCACTCATGAGGAACCTCAACCTAGACAAAGAGGTAGTCATTTAAACAGAACAAGGGGATACTGAGTGGTTTAGAATCAGGAAAGGTGTGATATCTTAAGGTTATATATTCTCACCATATT
Source organism: Orycteropus afer afer (assembly GCF_000298275.1). Lineage (NCBI taxonomy): Eukaryota > Metazoa > Chordata > Mammalia > Tubulidentata > Orycteropodidae > Orycteropus > Orycteropus afer. Next base: position 5,207,169 of record NW_006921694.1, on the reverse strand, counting down.
TATTCAGTCTGTATGCTGAGCTAATAATCTGAGAAGCTGGACTATATACAGAATGCAGTATTAGGATTGGAGGAAGACTCATTAACAATCTGTAATATGCAGACACAACCTTGCTTGCTGAAAGTGAAGAAGATTTGAAGCACTTACAGCCTTCAGTATGAATTTCACCATAACATAAAGAAAACAAAAATCCTCAGAACTGAACCAATTAGCAACATCATGATAAACAGAAAAAAAAGATTGAAGTTGTCAAGAATTTTATCTTATTTGGATCCACAATTAACACCCAAGGAAGCAGCAGTTAAGATACCAAATGATGAATTACAGTGGGCAAATCTGCTGCAAAAGACCTCTTCAAAGTGTTAAAAAAGCAAAGATGTCACTTTGAGGACTAATGTGAGCCTAACCCAAGCCATCATATTTTCAATGGTCTCATATGCATGTGAAAACTGGACAATGAATAAGGAAGACCAAACAAGAGTTAATGCTTTTGAGTTGTGGCATTGGTGAAGAATACTGAAAATACCATGGACTACCAGATGAGTTATCAAATCTGTCCTGGAAGAAGTGCAGCTGGAATGCTCCTGAGAAGTGAGAATGACCAGACTTCGTTTCACCTACTTTGGTTATGTACTATTCCCTGGAGAAGGATATCATGCTTGGTAAAGTGGAGGGTCAGTGAAAAGGGGAAGACCTTCAATGAGATGAACTGACACAGTGGCTGCAATGATGGGCTCAAGCACAGCAAGGATTGTGAGGATGCCACAGGACTGGCGGTGTTTTGTTTTGTTATAAATAAAGTTGCTATGATTCAGAACTGACTCCACACACCTAACAACAGCAACATAGTACAAAAAGCCCTATTTGTCTCATTAATAGGCTCAAATTGGAGAAAATTCAAAATGGGTGATGATTTTGTATGTGGTTATCATGCCAAAAACCACCATAGTAGAAATTGAAGATTTCAAAGTGTCCCTATATGTCAGAACCAATTTGATGGCACTTGACAACAACAGATCCAAGCCAGCATTTCCCTGGTTTTTATCTGGTTCCCCAGTTTCCCATTAAGTCTGTGAACTTCTTAAATTCACTCCAATAGATTTCCACTTTCTGTTGTTTCTTTTCTTCCTACCAGAAATAGTTAACTTATCATCAAATTCATTTCCTTTCCTACAAAGTTCCCAGACTCCCTTGAGTTAGATATGGCAAAGTGACCAAGTTCTAGACAATGGAAAGTGCACATTAGTAGTATATAGTATCTATAAAAACCAAATTCACTGCTGTTGAGTTGGTCCCAACTCATAGAGACCCTTTCTTAGGTTTCCGAGGCAGTATCTCTACAGAAGTAGATTGCCCAATCTTCCGTCCAAGGAGTGGCTGATGGGTTTGAACTACCAGCCTTCTAGTTCACAGTCAAATAGTTTAGGCACTACACCACCAGAGTATCTATAGGCTGGTCATAAAAATCTCTCACATATGAATCTCCATATTTTTCCCCTTCCACAGCTAGAAGCATGGCAACATATTGAAGATGGCAAAGCTACAACAGGCAAGAATGCTAGGTGCCTCGGACATTGCTTAAATGAGAATTACTCAACCAGCTATGTTGTTGTTATGTGCCATTGAGTCAGACCTGACTCATAGCGACCCCTCCTTGGGTTTCTGAGGCAGTATCACTACGGAAGTAGATTGCCCAACCTTCCTTCCGAAGAGTGGCTGGTGAGTTTGAACTGCCAGCCTTCTGGTTAGCAGTCAAGTGCCTTAGGCACTATGCTACCAGAGCCCCCTAACCAGCTATAGAGAAACTTATATTATGCCACTGAGATTTGGGTGTTTGTTTCAGCAGCTAGCATTGTCTTATCTAATGCAAACCCTAATTAATACACCTCTTGGTCATTATTAAACATCTTACTCTAACATTAATCACCTGTATTCCTTGGCATAGAAAGTACTTTGTTATACATACACACAAAACACACAAAATTTTAGTTACACTTGTATATGAAAACATTCTTGTTCTAAGAGATTAACCTAACATAGATAAATAAAGTTTCTCTTGACTACCATCTCTAAGGAGCTCTGGTGGTGTAGTGGTTAAGGCATTTGGCTGATAACCAAAAGGTCCATGGTTCAAACCCACAAGCTATTCTGCAGAAGAAAGATGAGGCAGTCTACTTGTGTAAAGATTTACAGCTTTGGAAACCCAATGGAGGTCGCCATGAGTTGGAATCAACTCAATGGCAGTGAGTTTGGTTTCATTTGGTTTTGATTACCATCTCTATCTCAGTCTCCTTACCAGAGTTAACCCAGTTCACCAATAACATTAAAAAAAAAAAAAAATCATCGAGCCTGACAGATATAAATAACAGAAACTCTGTTTTTAAAATTCTCCTAAGTCTCATAATGTACAAAGCAATGAGGATACAAAGAGGAATAATACTACAGTGCCTGCCTTCCAGGAACTTAAGAGACTAGCATGAGAGATAGAACACAAACAAATAATGACAGTACAGGTGGTACATGCAATAACAGAAGAATGCGCAAAAGGCACCAGATGTGCTATAGAAAAGGAATTTTGTAACTTTGGATGGGGAAACAGGCTGTATGAATATATGTGTGAAAGGGGGAATCTGGAAAGTAATAACAGACTATTAAAAACTGATGTAAGCCTTTGAAATATGACAGTTTCCAGGAGGATGAGATGGGGGTAGTTGAAGGCAATTCAGGTAAAAGGAACAATATGTGCAAAATAAGGCATATGTGAACCATATGGTGTGTTTGGGTGTGCCTCAGAGCACCTCTGCAAAAGTCTGTAATCATCTTAACAATTACAAGACTCGGTGGCATCTGTATTAATGTTACCCAGATGCTTCCAAATGCTCCTCCAAGTAGATGGAGAAACACTATTATCCTGTCTTTTCCAAGGCTTCAGATAGTTTTGATCATTAGTTAATGATAGGCTATGAATATATTTGGTATTGACAGCTGAGGTAACATGAATCAGAATGCCTAACAAATATGTCTGAACTTTCAACAAGGACCAGATAAAGAAGTGATCTACAAGTTTTCAAAATATTAACTATCTTCCTTCTTTCCTACTCTACCCCCAACCCCAACCACAATATTACATGTGGACACATGCATAAACTTTTCCACTTATTTTAAGTAGGAAATGTCCACCTAGTAGTGGGTGATGGTGTTCCTGCCCCACCGAGAACTCTAGAATTGTAGAAACAATTTATGTGACTAAAGTTAAAAAGGATCAGTTGGTTTTTTCATGAGCAATCAATTTAAAAATACTTAAAGAGTATCTATTTATAGAGAGCCAAGGCATGAGCTGCAAGGCACACATCTGAATCCATCAGAGAAAAGAACAAAAACCCATCCACTATATTTTTCATTGGTTAAGAAAAGTAAGGACAAAAATGGTACCCTATCTAGAGAACCAAAATAAATGAATCATGATGTGACAGGTCTGGATCATAGCTTAGTGAAAGTCAGACCAAAATCTGGGTAAGTAGATTACTTGTGGTCTTGCGGAAGAGGGAGTTTCCTCAGTGATGACACTATTTATATTTTAGGTTGGATAATTCTTTGTGGTGGGTAGGAGGGCATATCTTGTGAATCGAGAATGCGTAGCAGCATCCCTGGCCTCTATCCACTAGACAACAATAGCACCCTGCTTCCAATTATGACAAATGAAATGTCCTTAGACACATACCAGTAGAGAACAATGGGTATAGGTAGACTCAAGAGTAAGGGGGGGAAAATCCACATGGGCAACATTAACTTTGGCTGAGAATGTAAGTGAAAAACCATCGAGGATAAAAATATTCATGTTCTGGGATTCCCAGCTGAGGAGTTAAACACAGGCTTAACTGTTGAGCAGTGGAATTCTTCAACAGATACTGAGTATTAATACAGAGCAGAAACTGTACCTCACCAGCCACTGCTGTCAAATCCCTGTGAATGTTGAGCGGTGGTTACTAAGAGACAGAGAACTTCATCTGAATAAAATGTGTCAGGTTGGAATCTTTAAAAAAAAAATAAAATAAATCAATGAGTCAGGAGAGACTTCTCCCTGCTGTTCTACTGACTTTTTTTTTTTTACTACCATCTTAACTCCATAACAGCATCAAGGATAAGGGTTAATTGGTCCAAAAGTAGGAAACTCTATGGAATTTCCTCATTTCCTTGGTGACTTTCCAGCAATGTTTCTTGTTACATTTGCAAGAGACAAAGAGAACTTAAAGTATGCCCTTCACAATAATAATAAAATTTTAAAATAAACCCTACCTCATCTATGACATGAAATCAGGGTTAGCTCATGTTGTTGTTGTTGTTGTTGTTAGGTGCCGTGGAGTCGGCTCCAATTCATACTGACCCCTCCTTGGGTTTCAAGGCGGCATCACTACAGAAGTAGATTGCCCAACCTTCCCTCCGAGGAGTGGCTGGTGGGTTTGAACTGCTAGCCTTCTGGTTAGTAGTCAAGTGCCTTAGGCACTATGCTACCAGAGCT
>NW_006921694.1:5190600-5195065 GCF_000298275.1 Orycteropus afer afer | reverse complement strand
CCAAGATTATCTTCTGTGTCTGTGTTAATTGGTTTCCCTTTTCTTTGTTGAAGAGGGTCTGTGCAATCCTTCTGCCTAGTCCGCCATCTTGTCGGAACCCTTCATTTTTTTTTTTAAAGGAAAAAGTAATAGAACAGCCAAGGAAGACCTCACTCCAGCAGATGTTGCTGGGATGAAAAAGGAAGGGAGAACTACTTCCCTGCCCTAGAGCTTCAGGACAGAAGACCCTCCAGCAAAGAGGATTAGGTGGTGATGGCTCGGCTCTCCCTGGCCAGCTTGGATAAACCTTAAGGAGGTCTCCTGGAGGCCCAGTAGGGCACCCTACAGTCACAGAGAGAAACAACTTTAAGAACTTGTGTGCATACATACAGATGTACAAGATGGAAGGGGGGAAGTTAGGCCAAAAAATTTTAATTGAGTAATATCCACACAACTTTTCTTAATTTTCCTGGTGCTCTTCCACTGAATTTTTATCTAGTTCCAAAACTAATGCTACCAATAATCCATCAAGAAAAATTAATCATGACTTTACCCCCAAACCAATCTGAACCCACTGTCATTGAGTTAATTCCTACTCATAGCAACCATGTAGGACAAAGCAGAACTGCCCTGTAGGGTTTTGGAAGCAGACTGCCACCTCTTTCTCCCACAGAGCCACTGGTGGGTTAGAACTGCCCACTTCTCAGTTACCTGCCAAGGCCTTAACCACTGTGCCACCAGGGCTTTATCAACAAATCCTCAGGCGATCTCTAGAAAACCATCTCTGGCTGATAACTCATTGACACCATGAATCTCGTGGTTTCTGCCAAGTCCAATATTAAAAAGCATGTACTTTTGTGCATATAGAAAGTGTTTTGAAGTTTTTTCCAAGCTCTGTGGGAGATTTTATCCTTTGTTTAAGTCAGTTAATTTCCTCTCCAATGTGACCTCAAAACTTATGGAGATTTGCAACCTGAGAGATTCATCTCTTAAAAACACGATTTACATAGTTGGTAATAAAATCTAAATTGACAACTAAACTTCTCATCTCTCCTCTGCAACGTCCTAAGCCATGGTCGGGGTATTTTATGTTCTTATTTCCGATCTACTACCATTAATGGTTATTACACTTTAATTAAATTCTGTCATTTTAGGCTGCTGGCAGGGGTTCCTGGTTTCTACGAAGTTGAAAGCAGATCAGTAGTAGCCTGGCTACAGCCAGAGTTAACAATTAAACATCCAGAAGAACTAGCTGATGGTTCCATCGCCATGCTCAAGTATCACTGCTAGAAAAAAAAGAATTACCTACAACATAGTGCAGGGAATAAAACCAAAGTTGATCTAAAAATGCATTAAATTCACTAATAATGTTATTATTAAGACAGAGGTCACCGCTTTAACATAATTACCTCTGGAAAATGCAGCTAAGAAAAATGATGGATTTTCTAATTATTCTTCCCTGTATCATTCTTTCATTAGTCATTCACTCATTCAGTCAACATCTGAGTGTGTATTACATGTTTCTAAGAAAAGTTACTCACAGTCCCTAAACAAAACAGAACTGTAAAATGAAATGCTCTTTTATGTCAAAATGTTATTTCTCAGATCATGTTGGAATTCATAGAAAAAACATTCATAAAGTGATTCTGAGAAAGCTGTTCTAACCATATATCACAATGGCTGCAGATATCATCCCTGGTTCTTTTTGGTTCAAAGCTGACTACTGCAGAGGGACTTTGGACTAGCACATTATAATGTGACCCTGGAGGATATTGAAATACTAACAAAAAAGCACGTAGATTGGTATATGCTAAAGTTGGTTTCAGGTTGTTACAGACTTTTATCCAGGTCTGTAATTCTGTGTTCAATAGAGCTGAAAATATTTACAGTAGAGAGATGTGTGAGTGATGAAGAGGGTTAGTTTCTTCTGACATAAAGCAGAATTTTAAAACTTTGCTGGTAGTATGGTATGTGGATTAAGGGCTAATGAATGGCCTCATATTGGGGCTACTGATGTCCCAAAGAGTCCTGACAGTAAAAAAAAAAAAAAAAAATTCACTGCTAGAAATGTGAGCATGAGTCCACTTTTAGAGGGTTGTTTTGGCTAGTCTTGAGGAAGGGCACATGTATAGATATCTAAAGTTTATATTAAGTATGTGTGTATGGGGGAGCTATTCAAAATGTTTTAAAGAGATTAAATGTTTAAAAGGCACTTTTTGTTGTAAGGAAAAATTCCCTCAAACTAGCTTAAATGCAGGAGTTTTCCCTTAAGGAAATAGAGATTTCGCATGGAATCCAAGGTCTACCAGCCTCAGAAGGAATGAGGAATGGGAAAACCAATGGAGCTACTCCCACAGTCTCCAACGTGTCAACATGGCTCTAGTCTCTGTTCTTTCTGTAAGTAGACCTCATGTCTGTCTGTCTCTCCCTGCCCTCTCCCCACAATCTACTACAGAATTCTCTTGAATTTCTTCGTTTCTCTTTGTAACACACAATTGTTTTCCAAGTTTAAGGGAAAAACCAAAACAAAGGCCGAGGCTCCTGGCTTTCTGAAAAGGTGTTTTATTGCTTGATCCTCTTCCAATTTCTACATCCCAGAGAACAAAAAGAAAGGGGGATAGGAAGAGCACACACCCTCAACTCTGGCTTTTGGCTTGATTTGCTTTAATAAAGGACAGATTCCAGCTGAGTGGGAGGATAGGTTCAAACTGCTTTCAGGCTTTTAGACTGATGGGTAAGCAACATGAAATGTCTCATAGGATTCTGAGCCAGAGAAATTCCTTGTAGCGCTCCATTCTGGATGGCAGAAACTCATTTATGTGTAATCCTGAATTCAAATCCACTATGGGGGTCCTCCAAACCACCAAAACAACCTCACTGCCATTGAGTCAGATCCAACTCATAGCGACCCCTCCTTGGGTTTCCAAGGCAGTATCACTACAGAAGTAGATTGCCCAACCTTCCTTCCAAGGAGTGGCTGGTGGGTTTGAACCGCCAGCCTTCTGGTTAGAGGTCAAATGCCTTAGGCACTACACCATCCTTCCCTTATGGATGAGGTTTCTCCCCATCCATCTTGCATACCCAGGCTTCTCTGCCTTGATGGATAACTTTTATGTAGCATTACATACCATTTTTCCTGGGCACCATCATTTCACGTGCCAAATCATGGCAGCATTTTTATCTAGTGCTCTTTATCACATCTTGGACTATTTACAGATATATATTTACGTCTTTGTTGACTAATGGAAAACTTATTACTTTATAATTTTCAAACATAAAAATCTTTACTCTATCACAAAGTATTATAATTTTAAAAATTGGGTAGATCTCCAAAAAGTTGACCTGTTCCCTAATCCACTCTCTTTTAAAACTAACTAAAAAGAATCTCTGTCTTCATTTCCAAGTTACCAGGGAACAGAATCGGACACTACTTAACTCTCATTTCTCCCCTTGGCCAGGGTCATAAATAGACCTATAGCAGCTCACCCTGTCTGTGGGAGCACAATTCCCCAAAGAGGGATTAGCCTGGGCGTATATAGACTAAAAGGATTAGAAGACAATTAACTTTCTGATAATAGCAAGATGATAGTTAAGGAGTTTCAATAGAGTTTTGAAACCCCAAAGCAAGATACCAGGGTGCTTAAGATCATGTCCCAGGCCTAAGTTAAAGACTTGTCTGTTTTTACTGTAAAAGGGAAAGTCAATGTTATAATTAGCAATGCTAATCAGATTCAGCTACTATTTAATGGGGGAAAAAATACTTCAATCTCATATGGTTGTAATTGTTCATTGTTCTATGTTGTATTTTTAGTTGTTTCTTATGGAAATGTAAACTAGTTGAATTGTTTCATCATTTAAATAAAGGGTTGCATATCCATGAGAAAGGCATAATCAACTACATCATGTTTTAAATGTTCTGAAGATCAAGTAGGAAAAGACTACTCCATTGCCCCCTGCTGCTCTAATAGACATTTGGCATCTTTTTTGCCAATTCAGCATCTGATTTCTTTTCCTATTTGGTAAATTCCCCACATTATAAGCCCTGATGGGAGGCAGAGTTGACAATTCTAGATGCTCTCCAGTGATGACCTTCGCATACATTCCAGACTGACTTGAAGCTCTAAGGCAGTATCTAAGCTCTAGGCAGTATCTGTACAGAAGTAGATTGCCCATTCTTCCTTCCAAAGAATGGCTGGTGGGTTTGAACCGCCAACTTTCTGGTTAGCAGTCAAATAAATGCCTTAGGCACTATGCCACCAGAGCAACTTAGAGCTAGTGATGAACAAAACAGACAGTGGAGTTCTTCATTCTCTCTCTGGGGTCGTGGAGGTTACAGTTGTTGAAATATTGAAATGCTGGTATAGATGTGGCAACAGTGCAAATCATGACATCTAGTTTCTAATACTAATGGTTCTGAGGTAGGGAGAGCTCATGCATGGCACAGAAACTGCCAGGCCACCAAAACCGAAAGAAAAAAAAAAAAAAA
>NW_006921694.1:5166741-5189824 GCF_000298275.1 Orycteropus afer afer | reverse complement strand
CTGGTGGGTTTGAACCGCCAGCCTTCTGGTTAGCAGTCAGGTGCCTTAGGCACTACGCCACCAGAGCTCCTAAAGACCAGAGAATCAAAAGCTAGGAATGCTGCCCCTGTGACTTGCTAATTGTATAGCTTCCTCATTCTGTCCCCTATAATTGCTTTAAGCCAACTGGGAAACATTGGCAGTCCAGCTAGCGTGCTATACACCTAGTTTGCTGTCCCACTGTACAGTCTCGTGCAGTGTTTCATTAAAGCTTGCTCTCTATAAACCACCTCTGTCTCTGCAAGCAATTCCTTCTCACCAGAAGACAAGAACCCATTTGGTTTTGCGGGGTCCCCCTCCTGTAACAGTTCCTCACCAGATCATTTTATTTTTAAATAGCTTTATATATATTTTATATACACATACAACACCAAAAAACTCTCTGCCATGGGGTCAATCACGGCTCATAACGACCCTTCCTTGGGTTCTGAGGTGGTATCTCTATGGAGGGAGTTCTGATGGCATAGTGCCTAAGGCATTTGACTGCTAACTAGAAGGATGGTGATTCAAACCCACCAGCCACTCCTGGGAAGGAAGGTTGGGTACTCTACTTCCATAGAGATACTGCCTTAGAAACCCAAGGAGGGGTTGCTATGAGTCAGATCTGACTGGACAGCAGTGAGTTTGGGTTTTTTGGTATCTCTATGGAAGTAGATTGCCCAACCTTCCTTCTGAGGAGTGGTTGGTGGTTTTGAACTACCAGCCTACATATATATATATATATATATATATATACACACACACACACATACATACACATTATGTCAGCATATATACACACACACACACACACATAATATGTATATAATCCGAGAAGCTGAACTATATGAAGAAGAACACAGCATCAGAATTAGAGGAAGACTCATTAACAACTTGTGATATGCAGATGATTCAATCTTGCTTGCTTAAATTGAAGAGGACTTGAAGCATTTACTGATGAAGATTAAAGACTACAGCCTTCAGTATGGATTACACCTCAACATAAAGAAAACAAAAATATTCACAACAGGAACAACAAGCAACATAATGATAAATAGAGAAAGTATTGAAGTTGTCAAGGATTTCACTTTATTTGGATCAAGAATCAATGCTCATGGAAGCAGCAGCCAAGATATCAAATGATCCCCTGATGTCTTCTTAAAACTGAACAATAGTTTAATTTAACTAGTAAAGAATGTCAACATTTACCCAAAAGCAGAGATGAGAAAACAAGAAAGGGAAGAGAAGCTGTATCAATGGAAACAGAATAAATGGAATGAGAATGCTGACATAATGTGAAAATTCTAACCAATGCCACGGAACGATTTGTATAAAAGTTGTTAAATGAGACCCTAATTCACTGTGTAAGCCTTCACCTAAACAAAACAAAAAAAAAGAATTTTAAAGGAATGTCTGCCTTGAACATTATGATCTATTAAGATCTATCTAGATGGGATCAAAAGGAGCTGTACTGGTATGGAGGGTAAGGCATTTGGCTGCTAACCAGAGGGTCAGCAGTTCAAACCCACAAGCCAGATCCTGTCAAACCCACCAGCTGCTCTGCAAAAGGAAGATGGGGCAATCTACTTTTGTAAAGATTTACAGCCTCGGAAAGCCAGTGGGGGTTGCTGCGAGTCAGAATCAACTCGATGGCACTGAGTTTGGTTTTGGTATATAGGATCAAGAGGAACTCTGGTGGCACAGTGGTCAAAGCATTCAGCTGCTAACCAAAAGGTCGGTAGTTCAAACCCACCAGCTGCTCCATAGGATAAATATGAGCCAGCCTGCTTCCGTAAAGATTTACAGCCTTGAAAGCCCTATCTGGCAGTTCTACTCTGTCCTATAGAGTTGCTGTGAGCCAGAATCAATTCGAGGGCAGTGAGTTTTTTGTTTGTTTGTTTGTTTATCTATGGGATCAAACTGACAACAGCAACTCAAAAGAGCAGATGTTGTTGTTGTTGTTGTTGTTGTTGTTATGTGCCATCGAGTCGGACCCAACTCATAGCAACCCCTCCTTGGGTTTCCGAGGCAGTATCACTATGGAAGTAGGTTGCCCCATCTTCCTTCTGAGGAGTGGCTGGTGGGTTTGAACCACCAACCTTCTGGTTAGCAGTTAAGTGCCTTAGGCACTACGCTACCAGAGTTCCCAAAAAAATCAGATAGAGCAGTCAATTTAAGCTTTTGTTAACGGTAGAAGAACAACTCAGAAAACGAAGGTGAGAATGGTTGTACAACTGTTGTTGTTGTTGTTATGTGCCATCGAGTCAGACCCAACTCATAGCGACCCATCCTAGGGCTTCCGAGGCAGTATCACTACCGAAGTAGATTGCCCAACCTTCCTTCCAAGGAGTGGCTGGTGGGTTTGAACCTCCAGCCTTCTAGTTAGCAGTCAAGTGCCTTAAGAATGTAATCAGTGTCACTGAATTATGTATGTAGAAACTGTTCAGTTGGTGTATATTCTCAACAATAGATAAATTATTGAAGAAAGAAAGAAATCAAATGATGTATCATCTTGGGCAAATTTGCTCTAAAAGAGCTCTTTACGATCTTAAAGAGCAAAGATGTTACTTTGATGACTGAAGCCATAGTATTTTCAGTTATCTCATATGCATGCAAAAGCTGGACAATGAATAAATATGACTGAAGAAGAACTGAAGCATTTGAATTACGGTGTTAGCAAAAACTGTTGAATATACTATGTAGCACACTGCCTAAGGCATCTGACTGCTAACCAGTCAGGTGGTGGATTCAAACCCACCAGCCATTCTGTGGAAGCAACACTGGGCAATCTACTTCCGTAAAGTTTTAACACCTCGGAAACCCAACGGGGGTCGGTCTCTATGAGTCAGAATCAACTTGACGGCAGTGGGTTTGATTTTTGGTTTATGGACATGAAAAGAAGGAACAGATCTGACTTGGAAGAAGTGCAGCCAGAATGTTCCTTAGAAATAAGAATGGAGAGACTTTGTCTCATTTGTTTTAGACATGTTATCAGGAAGGATCAATCTTGGTCAAGTAAAGCGTCAGCAAAAAAGAGGAAGACCCTCAATGAGATGGACTGACACAGTGGACGCAATAATGTGTTCAAGTATATCTATTACTGTGAGGACAGCACAGGACCAAGCAACATTTCATTCTGTTATATGTAGGGTGCTACGAGTTGGAACTGACTTGACAGCACCTAACAACAACAACACTGAGATAAATTCACATGCTGTACAATTTATCCATTTAAAGAACATAATTCAATGATTTTTAGTATATTTACACAGATCTGCAGCCATCCCCACTATCAATTTTAGAACATTTTTAATAAACCAGAACAAAATCCTACTTAACCTTTCAGTCTCCTACCCCCTCCACCTCAATCTTGGACAACCACTGATCTATTTTCTGTCTCTTTAGATTTCTCTTTTCTGGACATTTTATATAAATGGAAACATAATATTTTGTCCTCTGTGTTTGGCTTTTTCAGTTAGCATAGCGTTTTCAAGGTTCACCCATGCTGCAGCATTTATCAGTATTTCATTCCTTTTAATGGCTGAATGATATTCCACTGTAGGGATATATATATACCTGGAGCTCTGGTAGCATAGTGCCTAAGGTACTTGACTGCTAACCAGAAGGCTGGAGGTTCAAACCCACCAGCCACTCCTCAGAAGGAAAGTTGGACAATCTGCTTCCGTAGTGATACTGCCTCAGAAACACAAGGAGGGGTTGCTATGAGTCGAGTCCAACTCGACAGCATATAACAACAACAAAAACAACAGGGATATACCACATTTTGTTTATATACTCACCAGTTGATGGACATTGGTCTTGACTATTAAGAATAATGCTGCTGTGAACATTCATTTCAAGTTTTTGTGTAGACATATGTTTTCATTTATCTTGGATTTATACCTATGAGTAGAACTGGTGAGTCATATGGTAACTCTATTTTTACCATTTGAGGAACTGCCAATCTAATTTCCAAAGCAACTGCACCATTCCACATTCTGCTAGCAGTGTATGAACATTCTAATTTCTCCACATTATCACCAACACTTGTTATTATCAGTCTTTTTTTTTATTATAGCCTTCCTGGTAGGTGTGAAGTTGTGTCTTTTGTAGTTTTGATTTGCATTTCCCTGATGGCTAATGATGTTGAGCATGTTTTCATGTTCTTACTAGTCATTTGTATGTCTTCTTTGGAGAACTGTCTATCCACATCCTTTTTCCATTTTTTAATTGGGTTATTTGTATAGTTGAGCTATAATAGTTCATCAGACCACTTCTGGGGCATGATTTTAGGGTTGTTCCTGGCTAGTGAAAGCGTAAGTCTTCACTTTTCTTACGGTTCTATGAGCTACCAACATCTGTTATCATTTTTTTGCTTAAAATAGGCACAGCTTCTCTTGCAGTTCAGAACCCTGATTGACACAGGACCCAAGGCAGCACCCCTCATCTAGAGGGAATAATTTACATAAAGCTATGCTGGCAAATTGAAACCTGCTCAGTGGTAGTATTATTGCTAAAGCCTGAGCTTCTGAATTCATGGTTCTGAACTGATAAACTATGCAAACTCTGTCCAAGGGAATTTATGGGATTGACAAATGGAAACTTTGGCAGATTGAGCCACAAATGTGAACTGAAACAGAGAGACATAGAAAGAAAAATCTAAGAAAATGTTACCATTTCTTACCATTTTCCTCTAAAATAAAGTAGGTCACTGATTCTTGCAAGTTAGTCAGACAATACCAAAAAGAATAAAAAAATAAAAACCCCAAACCAGTTGCCATTGAATCGATTCCAACTCATGGCAGCCCTATGTGTGCAGAGCAGAACCACACTTCAAAGCTGTGACCTTTCAGAAGCACTTTCTTTCAAAGTGCCTCTGGGTAGGTTTGAACTTCCAACCTTTTGGTTAGTACCCAAACTCTTAACTGTTTGCACCACCCAGGGACTCCATTCAGATAAAGCTCAGATTTTCTAATGCTCTTAGTCCTTTCTCTCCATGTTGGTCTTGCAGTCACAGAGGCATCGTTCTGCCAACCTAGACTGATATTCAGTAACTCCACTAGGATTTGAAGTAGGGGTTCTAATTCCATTAACCAAATTTAATTGTACATTTGATACTAGCTTATATATTTCCATTGTTAACTTTGTATTTTTTTTTTCCAACTTTTGTGTTCTGGATTCCCTAAAGAGTGGATCAAGTATCACTTCCTCTCTTGAGGAATCCACCCAGTGTTAGAGGAAGTTTCCTTCTGCAGTTTCCTGGATGACATAGATCTAGGTACAGGTGATATCCTTAACTCACTCCTGTGAGCAGGCTAGATTAAGGCATAACTATAGCACCAGCCTGCTTTTGGTGCCCTCTCTTTTTCTAAGCACCCATTTTCCTCTTCTTGGTGTCCTCTCTACCTAGAAAAGTGTCCTAGATCCTGTATCTGACAGGATTTGTTCAAATGTGAATCCAATCTAAAATAGATACCAATTAACTCTTTTAATGGTGTTGGCATTTCTACAAATCACTAATCTCTCTCTTATGTTTTTCCAAATTCATTGACTACTTCTCATACTCCATGACCTTGCTTTGGCATCTAAGAGCAAGGTTATTTGATAGGAGGATGGTAACATGAGTGGTGTGCATCAGACAGTAGGAAACCTAAGATCCCGAGGATGAAATGTTTTATGGTGAGATCCAACCATTCATTCATGCAACAATCATTTCTTAAACACCTACTACAATACTGCCTCGGAAACCTAAGGAGGGGTCTCTATGAGTCAGGTCCAACTGAATGGCATATAACAACAAAAACAACAACATGTGCTAGGTACTGTGTTCTAGGTGCTGGGGATGCAGCAGAGAATAGAAGCAAGTTGCCTGCCCTCATGGAGGATACATTCTAGTGGTAGTGGCAATAAACAAACTAACATGTAAAATTTCAGAGTGATGGGTGTTATGAAGAAATGCAACAGGTGTTATGAAATAATTTTAAATAGTGATAGGTGCTATGAAGATAGTAAAAGATGTGAAGGGAGAGAACTAAGTCCATTTGGCAGGGTGGTGGAGGAAAGCCTCTAAGAAAGTGACATTTGCACTGAAACCTAAATAATGGAATTGAAAAGAAGCATTCTAAAGAGAGAAAACAGTAATTGCAAAGACTTGGATTCAGGAACAGGCTTAAGCTGTTGGAAGTTCAAAAAGAAGCCAGCATGTCTGGAATGTAGTGAACATGGCAGGGAGTGATAGCAGATGAGCTGAGAGGTAGCGAGGGGGCAGATCAGGTAGAGCCTTGAGAGCAGGCGAAGAGCAGTGCTTAAGTGTCTTGCCCCAAGCACACAGCTTGTAAGTGACAGAGTCTGGATCACAATCCAAGTCTTTTCTATTTACTGAGTGTTTTTCAATGCAATGTACTTGTTTATGCCCTAAACGATGTTCCATGCACAGGAGATTCATTAAGGCCCTTCTGGGAGATCCTGAAACATAAGAAGAGCCAAAGACAACATTTCTCTCTTCTCATACTCTCTTAAAAACAAAACAAACAAAAAACATACTAGATATGAAAACTTCAGAGCTTACCACCTCAAATTTAATATAAACTCCATATTTGAAACAGAGGATCTAAATTTTTATAGATATTATACTAAATGCCTATTGAAAGTTTACCCTATGCACCCATACAGCATGTGGAAAAGTTATTTTGGTGTTGCTATCTTTGACCTCATGAAAATTCAATCGCATTGGATTGCCTAATGTCTATTTTTAAACACAAGATCTACTCTCCTTATTACACATTAGGAAATTTAATATAGCCAAGGTACTGGTCAGGATTAGCTACCAGATTTTCAGAGTCTTTTATGCTTTTGCTTTTAAAATTTGAAGTAAATTGAAATAATTATTTAAAAATCATAAATTTATGCTCAAATAAAAAAGAAATAAATTAGCTAATAATGAATGTGTGTGTGTGTGTGTGTGTATAAAATATTGACATGAGCACAGAACTAAGATTTCTAGGACTGGCTCTGCCATTAGAGTAGGCTTAGAATCCTAGCTACAATACTTACTAGCTGTCTAAAGTTAGTAAATTACTCACTACTGCTAAGCCTCAGTTTTCTCTTCTGTAAAATGGAAACAATGCTTGTATCATAGAGCTATTGCATAAATGACTCAAAATAGCAAGTGACAGTGTTTGGCGTAGATTAGATGTTCTTTGAGTAAGTATTGGATTCCCTGTCCCTTTTCTGAGCCTTTGTTCAATCACAGAATCATGAGAAGGTTATGCTAGATGATATCTAAGGTCCTTTCTAGGATAAATGTCACCAGCAGCCAGGCGCTCCTGCCAGACTTAGACCACAAGACCAGAGAACTTTATGCTGTAGATAAAAAGAGGAAGGGCTAGAAAGAGAGGACCTGTGACACAAAGAAAAAACTCCTGGGAGAGCGAGCAAAGAGGATTTAGGTGCTGGACTTGGAGTGTCAGGGTCCTAGTGGACCCTTACCAAAGCTCCCCAGGACCAACTCATTTTACCAATGCATTTGCTTCAACTAATTAATTACTTGTAGGATTATTTGTTTAGCGTCCTCTCTCTGCAGAATCTAAACTCTCAAGACTATGAACTCTGTTTTATTCACTTCATGTTTACATTTCCTAGCACATAGTAGGCCTTCAATAAATACTTGTTGAATGAATGAGATACATTTTTTGAAAATGAAGTAAATACATTTTATTTACAAATTGACAATTTTAAATGCCCTAGTGAAATTAGCCATCAAGAGGAAATTGATGGTGAATGTAAATTTTGGATTTAGCATGTGGATTTTTCCTAAAAAGAGGTACACTCAAAGTAACAGCCCTATGAGAGGGCTTTGATCATTTAGCATTTGGTAGACTGAAGAATGGTATCAATTAATCTTCTCACACATTTTGGACTTTGTCAGATTAGGATGTGCATTTTGGAACTGAATCTGCTTCAACTGTTTTAATAGAGGACTTTTCACTGGACAACAAGCAAATCCTATTATCCTTCTATCTACGATCTGACTCAGGGATCAGTCTGAGGAATGTTTCCTGATAAGTCACAGAAAGTGGGAATGATGACCATGAGCATTTTAATTGAACAATCCCCCAGGACTTATCACTATTCCCTCTAAGGTACTGTGTATCCAAATCACTGGGCATTGTCAATCCCTGGAAAATGAATGGTCAAGAACCGATGAAATTCTACCTATTCTAACAGGTTCAACATCCCAACAAAATTTACTTCTCGAAAAAATCTGGATGATTTTACATTCACCCATTCATTCATTCACTTATTCATTCAACAAATATTCTCAACCATGGAAACTCTAGAGTGATTATGGATTATTTAAAGAAAGCTTAGACTATAAAGTGAACTATAACACTTGTGAGGAATGTACTGCTCAGAACAATCAGCAATATGAGACCAACAGGGCAGCATTTGCCCAGATACAAAGCTCAGAAGGAAGGAAAGAAGTAAAAATGGAAACAGAGAACTTAGGAAGGAAGTGGGAAGACAGCTGTTACACTGAGGGATTTGCAACTAATATTTAAAATAAAATGTATATAAATTATAGAATGAAAAACTAATTTGCTCTGTAAATTTTCATCCAAACCACAATAAAAAATAAAAATGAGAAAAAGAAAGAAAGAAAAAGAATGTGTAGGTGGAGCAGTGATTTGCAGCACAAGGCCTGGCACCAGGAACCAGAGAAATATCTAACCATTTCCTGTGGTTGGAATATCTTTTTGCCCAGATGTACTTTCTCTGAAAAACTTTTTAAATCTTATTTTAGGAAAAATGAATATCTTTTGCATATTCCTTTGTGAATAACCTTAGTGTAGCACTTACAACATTATGTTGCAGTTAATTGTGTCCTCTTCCCAGACTATAAATTTCTTGAGATAAGCAATTATGTCATCCAATTATCTTTATGCTCCTGGTAACTAGCACAGGGCCTGACATAGGGAATTCGTTATCACTGGAGTTCTTATGGATTCCAATGAAGCTAATTGACTTCTAGTATTGACTAGAACTAGTCCAATATGACAGCCACTAATGACATGTAGGTGAGGCATTGGTGGTACAGTGGTAGAATTCTCACCTTCCACACAGGAGTCCCAAGTTCGATTCATATTCAATGCACCTCAGACACAGCCAGCACTCATCTGTCAGTGGAGGCTTCCATGTTGTTATGAAGCTGACCAAGTTTCTGTGGAGCTTCCAGACTAAGAAGGACTGGGAAGAAAGGCCTGGTGGCCAACTCGAAGGCAGCTAACAACAACAACAACAACCTCATGTGACTATTAATGTGCTATACATGTGAAAGACATTATTAAAATTAATTTCATTACTTTCATTTTACCTTTTTTAATGTGCTACTGTTGTTGTTGTTGTTATGTGCCGTGGAGTCAGGTCCGACTCATAGTGACCGCTCCTTGGGTTTCCAAGGCAGTATCACTATGGAAGTAGATTGCCCAAACTTCCCTCCAAGGAGTGGTTGGTGGGTTTGAATCGCCAGCCTTCTGGTTAACAGTCAAGTGCCTTAGGCACTATGCTAATGAACTTCTAGTATTGACTAGAACTAGTCTAATATGGCAGTTCCCATTTGCTGTTGTTAGGTGCTATCAAGTTAATTTAGACTCTTAGAGACGCTATGTACAACAAAACGAAACACTGCCTGGTCCTGCATCATCCTCATAATCATTGCTATATTTGAGGCCACCATTGCAGCCATTGTGTCAATCCATCTTGTTCAGGGTCTTATTAATATCCATTAATGATCACAATGTGGAATGAACAAAATATGGATCTTGGAAAATTGGAAGCTGACAAAAATGAAATGAAATGCATTAAGATGGATATCATAGACATCAGTGAACTGAAATGACCATTTGGAATAAGACAATCATATGGTCTACTATGCTGGGAATGGCAAATTGAAGAAGAATGGCATCTGATCCATCATCAGAAAGAAAATTTCAAGGTCTACCCAGAAGTATAATGCTGACAGTAATAGAATAATACCCATACACCTACGGGAAAGGCCAGTTATTACTACTATTATTCAAATTTATGCACCGACCACTAAAGCCAAAGATGAAGGAACTGAAGATTTTTACCAACTTCTTCAGTCAGAAATCAAGCAAACATACACTGATAATTACTAGTAATTGGAATGCAAAAGTTGGAAACAAAGAATAAGCATTGGTAGTTGGAAAATACAGCCTTGTTGATAGAAATGACACCAGATTTCATGATAAAACTTTGCAAGACCAACGACTTAGCCACTATAAATACTTTTTGTCAACAACATAAAAGAGACAGGAATCAAATCAACTACATCTGTGGAAATAGATAATGGAGAAGCTCAATATCACCAGTCAGGCCAAGGCAGGGGCCAACTGTGGAACCAATAATCAACTGATCATATACAAGTTGAAGTTGAAGCTGAAGAAAATTAAAACAAATCCACAAGAGCCAAAGTGACCTTGAGTATATCCTACCTGAAGTTAGTGACCATCTGAACAATAGATTTGACACACTGAATACCATTGACCGAAGACCAGATGACTTGTGGTATGACATCAAGGATATCACACATGAAAAAAGCAAAAGGTCATTAAAAAGACAGAGATGAAAGAAAAGACCAAAACAGATGTCAAAAATGATTCAAAACTTGCTCTTGAATGGAGAGTAGTAGCTGAAGCAATGGAAGAAATGACAAAGTAAAAGAGCTGAACAGAAGATTTCAAAGAGGGTTCAAGAAGACAAGTAAAATGTGATCATGAAATTTGCAAAGACCTGGACTTAGAAAATCAAATGGGAAGAACACGCTCAGCATTTCCCAAGTTGAAAGAACTGAAGAAAAGATTCAAGCCTTGAGTTGCAATAATGAAGGATTTTATGGGCAAAATATCGAATGATACAGGAAGCATAAAAAGAAGATGGAAGGAATATACAGAGTCACTGTACCAAAAAGGAATACCAGAGTATCAAATGGTTTTACTGTTCAACCATTTCAGGAGATAGTGTATGATAAGAACTAATTGTATTAAAGAAAGAAGTCCAAACTGCACTGAAGGCATTGGCAAAAAACCAAGACTCCAGGAATTTATGGAATACCCACTGAGATGTTTCAACAAATGGATGCAAATCTGGAAGTACTCATTCATTTATGCCAAGGAATTTGGAAGACAGCTACCTGGTCAACTGACTGGAAGAGATCTAGATGTTTGCCCATTCCAAAGATCCAACAAAGTATGGAAATTACTGAACAATGTTGTTAATATCACACACAAGTATGATTTTGCTGAATATAATTCAAAAATGGTAGTACATAGACAGGGAACTTCCAGAAATGTAAGCTGGATTCAGAAGAGGATGTGAAAGAGTGGATATCCTTGCTGATGCCAGATGGATCTTGGCTGAAAGCAAAGAATATCAGAAAGATGTTTACCTGTATGTTTTATTGACTATGCAAAGGCATTCAACTACGTGGATCATTAACAATTTATAGCTAACATTGCAAAGAATGGGAATTCCAGAACACTTAATTGTGCTAATGAAGAATCTGTACATAGACCAAGAGGCAGTTGTTCAAACAGAACAAAGGGATACTGCGTGGTTTAAAAACAGAGAAGCTGTGCATCAGGGTTGTATTTTTTCACCATACTTATTCAATCTGTATGCTGAGCAAATAATCCAAGATGCTGGACTATATGAAGAAGAACACAGCATAAGGATTGGAGGAAGACTCATTAACAACCTGTGATATGCAGATGACAACCT
Organism: Orycteropus afer afer; assembly: GCF_000298275.1. Taxonomy (NCBI): domain Eukaryota; kingdom Metazoa; phylum Chordata; class Mammalia; order Tubulidentata; family Orycteropodidae; genus Orycteropus; species Orycteropus afer. The sequence goes on along the minus strand of NW_006921694.1, from coordinate 5,178,007 downwards.
TCTTGCTGAAAGTCAAGAAAACTTGAAGCAGTTACTGATGAAGTTCAAAGACTACAGCCTTCAATGGATTATATGGATTATACCTCAAAATAAAGAAAACAAAAATCCTCACAACTGGACTGATAGATAAGCAACATCATAATAAGTGGAAAAAAGATTGAAGTTGTTAAGGATTTCATTTTACTTGGATCCATGATCTACACCCATGGAAACAGCAGTCAAGAAATCAAATGATGTATTGTATTCAGCAAATCTGTTGCAAAAGACTTCTTTCAAGTGTTAAAGAGCAAAGATGTCACTTTGAAGACTACAGTGTGCCTGATGCAAGCCACTGTCTTTTTAATAGCCTCACATGCATATGAAATCGGGTTACTGAATAAGGAAGACCACAGAAAAATTGATGTCTTTGAATTATGGTGTTGGTGAAGAATATTGAACATACCATGGACTCCCAGAGGAAAAAACAAATCTGTCTTGGAAGAAGATAGCTGAAATGGTTCTTAGAAGCAACAATGACCAGACTTTGTCTCTCATACTTTGGTCATATTTTTAGGAGAGATCTGTCCCTACAGAAGGATATATTTTTTAATGTTGTTGTTGTTATGTGCCGTCAAGTCGGCCCCGACTCATAGCGACCCCTCCTTGGGTTTCCGAGGCAGTATCACTACGGAAGTAGGATTGCCCAACCTTCCTTCCAAGGAGTGGCTGGTGGGTTTGAACCGCCAGCCGTCTGGTTAGCAGGCAAGTGTCTTAGCCACTATGCTACCAGAGCTCCCATTTTTTAATGTAGCTACTAGAAAATTTAAAATTACATATGTGGTTCACATTGTTTTCCTATTGGATAGTACTGAACTAGATCAAACAATATTTTCATATACAATATACAGATTAGGAGCTCTGGTAGCCAAGGCACTTGACTGCTAACCAGAAGGCTGGTGGTTCAAACCCACCAGGCACTCCTTGGAAAGAAGTTTGGGCAATCTATTTCCGTAGTGATACAGCCTTGGAAACCCAAGGAGGGGTCGCTACGAGTCAGGTCTGACTTGATGGCACATAATAACAACAACAACATACAGATTGTTAATTCTCCAAGTTGTCCTGTTAGAAAGAGGTTGTATTGCCTGAATGAAGTCAAGGTTCTTGTTGAGCCTAGATTCAGAACATCCAGGGAATACAACACATTTTCTTTGTACATTCTATCAGGTAATGTGGCCTCTTCTTAATAGTTATGTTGGTTTAAAGAAAAAAATAATTCCAACTTTTGCTGTTGAGTCAAGTCTTGTTGAATCAAAGTCTTACCAAGGACATGTAGTATCCATGCAGCCAGTACTTAAATAGCTCTTCAGTTTCTGGCTCCAAGGGACTCTGTTTTATCTTTCTCTCCTCCCTCAGCCTCTGGCATCCTGAGCTCTCACTCCTCCATCCCAAGCTCTTCCCACTGACCTCAGAGGAGGGCTAGCTCAAATGACACACTTGTGAAAACACTTAGGTAAGTACCGCAGTGGGAGACACGATATAAATAGCTGTATGGAACAGAGTGCTCCATACTGATAACATAAACCATTTATAAATTCCCCTCACCTTTCAAATGTTTTGCTTCCTACAAAGATTAGTTAAATGTGAATGTCACTAATAATTTTCACTCTATCAGCTTAGCCAGATCTAGTTAACATAGGCACTGGCAAAGCTGTAACTGAAGGTGACAGAAGTTTTGGGTAATGCTGTAGCAAACGATTTTTGTGCTTAAACAGAGACATTAAAATTGGCTAATAGAGAATGATCCCAAACAAAAATGCTGGAAAATTTCAAAGTGCCCTGTGGGAGAGGTGAAATCAGTTGGGTTTCATTAGTCTATGGAGAGAAAAATACAAAACAATGACTGTCTATTGAATATTTCTCTATATACAGGAGACCATGAGATTGAAACATTTTTTTCATCACATTTTCTTTAAAAAAAAAACAAAAACAGTAGTATTATTGTAGACAGAATAGGGCTTCCTATTTCATTCGTAATAAAATTCATAGTCTTTATTATAGCCTACAAGCCTTACAAGATCTGCAACCCCACCACTTCTTAGACTCATCTCTGATCACTCTCCCCCTGGCTCACTCTGGTCCAGCAACCTGATCTTTTGTTGTTGTTGTTGTTGTCGTTGTTAGGTGCCATTGAGTCAGCTCCAACTCATAGTGACCCTATGTGTTGTTGTTGTTGTTATGTGCCATCGAGTCGGCCCTGACTCATAGCGACCCCTCCTAGGGTTTCCGAGGCAGTATCACTACAGAAGTAGGATTGCCCAACCTTCCTTCTGAGGAGTGGCTGGTGATTTGAGCCGCCAGCCTTCTGGTTAGCAGTCAAGTGCCTTAGGCATGATGCTACCAGAGCTCCCAGTGACCCTATGTACAACAGAACAAAACACTGCCTGGTCGTGCACCATCCTTATAATCTTTGCTACACCTATGCACATTGTTGCAGCTACTGTGTCAATCCACCTCGTTGAGGGTTTTCCCCTTTTTTGCTGGCCCTCCACTTTACCAAGCATGATAACCTTCTCTAGGGCATGGTCCCTTCTGAGAACAGGACCAAAGTAACCTGATCTTTGTGTTCCTTAAACAAGCCACACACATTCCTGCCTCAGTGCCCTTTCACCTGCTCTTCCCTTTGCCTAGAACACTTGTAATCCTTCACTTTCATTAGTCTCTGCTCAAATGTCATGTCATCAGGGAGGCTTTCTTTACCACCCTATTGAAAAGAACATATTTCTTATCCTACTGTTTTGGCTTCATATCACTTATTGCCACCTGACATATATTTATTTTATTTATTTCTCTTCTCACCCTGGAAAGTCAGTTCCAGAAGAGCAAGGACTTTGTTTGGTTCACTACTGTATCCCTGTGTCTACAACAGTGCCTGGCACTCTTGCTATTATAAGAGTTCAATAAATATTTGGTGAATGAATAATAAACATTAGATTGGAGTCCAGATAACTGGAGTCTAGTCCCAATTCTATGACTAAAAAGTTGTTTGACTTTACAGAAATGTCCCCTCACAGTTTCTGAATCTGTAAAATGATTGGTTGGGAATAGATGTTTCTAAAGCTTCTCCTAGCTCTAAAATTCTGGGGGTATTATAAATATATTATTTACAAATGATTTGATGTTAAGTTTTAGAAACACAAAAATCTTTTCTTTTTCATTTCATATATCCACAAACTACAAGCCTTCTGGGGCACTTCATTATGATTCAAGACCCTGCACCAGTGGTGGCGATGAAGCCTCCACGACCTTCTGCCGACTTTGAGGTGCTGCATACACCCCTTTTCTTCCTTAAATTTCTTTAACAGTTAATGAAATAATTATGGTTTTCTGTTTCTCCACCTAGAATGTAAACATTGTGAGGGGAGTAATGAATTCTCCTATTATCAGGCAAAGGGGAATAGGATCATTGCACGTACATAATTTTCATACCACTGAATGACAGCAGGACAGTAGTTTTCCGAACCAGTGCAAGCACTGGTGTAGGTAACATCGAGCTTTCTGTGGTAGAAAAGCCCTTGTACAGTAAAAGGGGAATTTTCCTAGAAAGAGGTTTGTTGTTGTGTTGAGTTGAGCACCGCCATAGAGTCAATCCCCGACTCATAGTGAGCTCTCCTTGGGTTTCCAAGGCAGTATCACTACCAAAGTAGATTGTCCAATCTCACTTCCAAAGAGTGACTGGTGGGCTTGAACTGCCAGCCTTCTGGTTAGCAGTCAAATGGCCTTAGGCACTACGCCTAGATAAAGGTAGTTATGGATAATTTTACATATTACACTTGAAAGGGTGAAAAAAAGATTTACAGACAGACTACACTTTGTGTCCTTTAAATTTTTAAAAGAGAGTTTATTTTTTCTAATATGCAGAAAAGCACTACATGTTCATTACAGAAACACTGAAAACTAAAATAAAGAAAAATATTAATCATTATTTCACTTAGCAATAAGCACCATTAACATTTTTCTATATTTCTTTTTGGCCTTTTTCCAGTGTATATCTTATCTTATGGTTGAGGTGATTCTAAATAATAAAATTAATTATTTTTTTCAAATTCACTATAAGCATTTTTCATATTATTAAAAAATTTTAGAGATAAAATTTTAATAATGACTCATCATATAAATGCAATAATTTAATCATTCTGTTATTATTAGATACTTAGGCTGTGTTAAATTTTTTTGCTATTAATGCCACTCAATTTTTTTTTTAATTTAGTTTGTAATTCAGTTTCTAAGATTGATTCTGACCTATGAGAAAATGTAGAGTCAACTTTTTTACTCAAGAAGGGGAAAAACTTCCACTGTTATTCAAAGAGATGTGGTTTTTCCTTTCCCTCCAATATTCAGAGTAGAAGCTTAATAAGGCCACTCAAGTTTCAGCCAATAATAAATAATGAGTCAGATGAGGCAAAGTATCTCTCCTCAAAAGGAAGAGGTGGTAAAAGTTTAATGATTTGTAGTACGCAGATCTAAGCTCACATCTGGGCTTTTATATTTATGTGTCTTGAGCTCTCTGGTGGCATAGTGACTAAGGCATTTGACTGCTAACCAGGAGGCTGGTGGTTCAAACCCACCAGCCACTCTGTGGAAGACTGGACGATCTACTTCTGTACAGATACTGCCTCGGAAACCCAAGGAGAGGTCTCTATGAGTAGGATCCGACTCCATGGCAGTGAGTTTGGTTTTGGTTTTTTTAATATGTAACTCTTAGTTTCCTCATCTTTAATAGGATACTCACCTCTCAGGTTGTTGGAAAGGTTTAAAATGTAAACACTTAGCACTGTGCCAGGCACAGAGTGAATGGTCCTTTTTAATTGTAAAATCTTGGTGGAAAAGCCAAAAAGATAGGGGGAAAAAAAGGTGAAACATCATTCCAACCTCCCATCCATTACAGATTACCTCAAACTCTCACCTCTGGTCTCAGAAGAAAAAGTTGAGGCCATATTTATAAACTAATGCACAACAAAATGGTTTGATTCTTACAACATGCTGAAGTAGGAGAAATTCTCTTAGGAATTCCTCTCCACTGATATCTTCATATTTATAATTACCGCTGCCATCTCCTTTCCCACTGCCTCCACTGTGATTCAAGCCCTAGACACTGCTTTTTTTCCTTTCTGCAAGTACCTACCTGATCTAAGCCCTCTCAAAACCAACTTTCCAATATTCTCTTATCAGACTAATTTTCCAACAATATTCATCTGTTCTCCAACGCTGTTCAGAAGTTTTACTGACTCCTTATTACCCAAGTCATCAAATCCAAAATTTTAAAAATGTGGTGGTTTTCAAGACTTCCATAACCACCCACCTTATTTCTAGATGTTTCCTGCTACTCCATGGATTCTGACTTCTTGCCTGGTGTCCACCTTACTGTCTGTCATCACAGCAGGCTGAAACTTGTTGTTATTGTTGTTGTTATGTTCCATCGAGTTGGACCCGACTCACAGTGACCTGTCCTTGGGTTTCCAAGGCAGTATCACTACGGAAGTAGATTGCCCAACCTGCCTTCCGGCTGAAACTTACTATATAGCTAATTCAGATCTTTACCCGAAGTTCTTGATCTTTGTCAAAGAGCAATGTGACCCCAAAGTGGCTCTTTGAATTACTAACAGCTGCTCATGTTTTAGTTAAAGTTAGTGTTTAGATTCTCTTAGGATAAATTTTGGTTGGGCAAGGGTATTGTTCTCAAAACTGCCCAGAAATCATAGGCCCCAAACTCCCTGTTCCATTTCCCACTGGTGTCTTCTCCTCTGACTTTCCTTTATGCATCTGCTGCTCACCCTCTAAGGCCCAGCTCATGCCCACTACTTCAAGGCAGTCATCTGGCTGTACATGCTCTCTTTTGACCTTCCACAGTACCCACAGACTCTCCTTTCACTAATTTATTAAACGCATAGTCTCATATTCTCCATATTGCTCCATAACTTTTTCCAGAAAGTCTTTGAGGGCAATGATTGTGCTTCATAGTTGCCTGGTAAATATGTGACCGATATCCAAGGCTTTTTATCTTATTGACCAATTTCCCTAATCAGTGTCACTCTATGGGATGCTACTACAACTTCAGCTTTATTGGCTTCGGTTGGGTAGGATTTTTAAGTTGGGGGAAGATGGGCATTCTGAAGCAATGGTGCACATCCATCTGTCACTTACAAAGCCTTTCTTGTGACAAGATCAATAGTCTTAGGAAGCAGCATCACTGGTGGACAGATACACCACTCAGTGGAAATAAAAGCAACATATTATCAAAGAGAACAAATGGAGGTGGAAACAAATCTAAACAGATAGTGACAATTCCTACTATGGGAGCTCTGGTAGCATAGTGCCTAAGGCACTTGACTGCTAACCAGAAGGTTGGTGGTTCAAACTCACCAGCCACTCCTCAGAAGGAAGGTTGGGCAATCTACTCTGTAGTGATACTGCCTCAGAAACCCAAGGAGGGGTTGCTATGAGTCAGGTCCGACTCAACGGCACATAACAACAACGACAATTCCTACTATTCTCATTTTATGACCTCCATGAAGAAGGATGAAGAGAAGGAAGAGACATCCAAGTGGAAGGTGACCTGTCTTTTTATACAGTGTTACATAATTGCATTTACATTCACTGAAATGAATTTGGGATTATGAAAAACAAGAAGCAGGGTTTTAAGAACAAGGGTAACTGAACTCATGCTTCTTTGTTCCAAAAAAATTATGGGCCTTTGTACTAAAATTGAAAGAATCCTGGTGGTGTAGTGGTTAAAATGCTCAGCTGCACACCAAAAGATTGGTGGACAGCACCCACCAGCAGCTCTGTGGGAGAAAGATGAGGCATTCTGCTCCTGTAGAGATTACAGCCTTGGGAACATATGGATCAGTTCTACTCTACCTAGAGGGCCACTATGAATCAGAATTGACTCCATCACAGTGGGTTGGTTTGGTACCAAAATTAATTCCCCTTACAGCAACCAAGCCCAGCACTAGGCACCTCAGAGATCTCCATTCATTTGAAGGCATCAGAGGGCAGTCTTTTTTTTTTTTTTAATTTTTATTGTGATTTGGGTGAAAGCTTACAGAGCAAATCCATTCTCCATACAGCAGCTCATACACATTTTGTTTCATGACATTGACAGCAGTTCCCACAATGTAACAACTCTCTCCTCACATCTTCCCTTTAGTTACCTCTTCCCTGTATTCTTTCCTATGCATTCCTGCCCTCTGAGCTATCTTTCTGTGCAAACACTGCCCTTTTGTTCTCCTACAATTGATCACTCTGAGGAGTGTATCTACCTGATGCAAATGTTCACCCTATATGCCAGTCTGTTGTTTGGCTGGAAGCCAGGGACTGAGCTCAATTTCAGATCCAATGGGTAACTACAGGACATAGTCTTGGGGGTCTCCCCAGGTTCCATCAAACAAGTAAACCTTGTCTTTTTATGATTTTGAGTTTTGTTCCACATTTTATCCCACTCTATCGAGGATCTCCTGTACTGATCCCCCTCTGAGTGGTTGACAGTGGTAGCCAGGCACCATGTAGTTCTTCTGGTCTCATGGTCACATAGGCTGAGGTTCACATGGTTCTCTAATTGCTTCCACGCATCTTTGATTTTCTTCATTCTTCTTTGCCCTGGACTAGGAGAGACCCATTTTAAGACCCCAGTCACTACTCACCAAAGTTGGATGTAGAACAATGTTTTTGTGTAGTATGGTATGCCAATTGAGTTTGATGTCCCTTGTGATCATGGTTCTGAGCCCACAGGTCCAACTACTCACTCGCTCAGGGGTGATTGGCTGTGGCCAAGAAGTTATCATAACCTTGCCCCTTGTTAGCTCTATTACATATATTGACAGTCTTACAGCACGTACAAATATGTATGTAGAAATATTGTCTGCCAGCCTTCTATATGGTCATGGGTATATTCTCTTTTACTTAGACATAACTGATCATTCGGCCTGTCCACCCATCTATTTACTCATAGATGAATGTTTATCACTAACAACAGAGTATTGTATATGTAAAAGGGTTTATCTTTGTTGTTTGTACCTCTTGTGTACCTCTCTGTGTCTTCCTCTTCCTCAGTGCCACTGTGCTGATCATTTTTGGTACATTGCGCTTCCCATCTAGGGAAGAGAGGCATTCTTGACTTCCCTCCTCCCACCCCCACGCCATCTCCTCAAGCTCAGGCTTTCAAAATTGTTCCTGCCCTTGGGCCAAATGTAAGCGTTCCTCCAGCCAGCACATTTCTGCAGTTAGGCAGGACCCTAAGTAAATCCCCAGGAATAAACAAGTGCAGCAAGTCACAAGGAGCAGGGGCGGGGGGGAAAGGAGAGGAGCTTTGCTGCAGGCGGGCCTGTCACTCCAGTTGACAGCAAGCACCTTCACCTTCAAGCTCTTTTTAAAAAGGCAGCATGCCCAGAGAAGAAGTGCATAGCTCGAAGGAAATGAAGTGTGGAGCTTAAAAAGGGAGGAAATAAAAAGAAGGTTGCAGATAGTTTCCCTCCCGAAGCACCTTCCCCCTCCACTGCAGGCATGTTTAGGCCTTCAGGCGGGAGCATTCTGGCTGCAGTGCCCAGGAGAGGCACAAGCTACCTGGCGTCGGGCTCCTCCTCCGTCTCCGCGGCCGTCTCGTCCTCCTCGCCCTCTGACTCCTCCTCCGTCTCCAGTTCCCGGGTCACCTCCTCGTCCTCCTCGGAGCCGAAGCTCACCGTGGCGTGGTTGCTGTCGCTGCTCGCCATCGCGCCTGTCCTGGGCCGGAGCCGGAGCCCGAGCCGGAGCCGCCCGCGCCCGCCTGGTGTTCTCCCTCTGACTGAGCCTCTGGCCCCTGCCCTGCCCTGCCCGGGCGGCTCGGATTCCCGGCCCGGGGACGAGTAAGCCCGGCGACTTTAAATAGAAGGCGTCAAAAAGTTTCGCCACAATTTCTGAGGCCAGGGCTAAGCGAGCCTGCCAACTTCCCCCAGCGGTCTTCTGCCCCAATTTTGGCAGATCCCGGGCAGTCCTTTTGCGTAACTGGAGATCATCACTGTCAGGGGCACAGGTTCCAGCAGTACCAGTGGGTTAAATGAGTGATAGGTACCCCAGTCCAGGCTTCCTTTCCTTCAGAGTGGGCTTAATTGGCTTTGTTTCAGTTAAATTACTTGAACAGGGAGCTCTGGTGGCCTAGTGCCTAAGGCATTTGACTAACCAGAAGGCTGGTGGGGAAGGAAGGTTGGGCAATCTACTTCTGTAGTGATACCGCTTCTGAAACCCAAGGAGGGGTCACTATGAGTCGGATCCTTTGGACCACAGTGAGTTTGGTTTTTTGGTAAATTACTTGAACAATCCTTTACACGACCAAATAATTACTTCTTACCAGCATCAAGCACTGTTGTTGCCAAGTGTCTCACTTTTATCCCTTTACAACTGTGGGTTGCATACTGTTCTATAGATAAGAGCTTGGGTAATTTGCTTAAAAGTCCATTTGCTGAAGTAGCCCAATGGGAAACAAGGCTACGTTTGCACTACTCAAAAGCCCAGTTTTGAACCATTGTTTAGTATTGGCTCCTTTTATTTTTGCACGTCAACAAATTGTGTATTCTCTTCAATGGCCCCTAACTTGCTCAACCATGAAATTTTATCTCCCCTAACCTTAAATCTGGGAGCTCTGGTGGTGTAGTGCCTAAGGCATTTGACTGCTAACCAGAAGACTGGCAGTTCAAACCCACCAGCCACTCCTTGGAAGATTGGGCAATCTACTTCTGTAGTGATACTGCCTCAGAAACCCAAGAAGTCTCTATGAGTTAGATCCAACTTGATGGCAGTGAGGTTTTTTTTTTTTTTTTTTCCGAGCCTTAAATCTAGAAGAGAAACAATTTTCCCCATTGGGTGGCAGGCTGGGTTTTGTGTGAAACAGCCTAAAGTTCCCAGACCTCTCCTTGGATCATGTCATGGCTTCCTATTGCTCAAGGACTAAAACCCAAGCTCCTCACCAAGGCAAACCTGGCTTCACACAGCCCATAACTTACCTGTATGGTCTCTGGAAATCAGGAGTTCCCTACATTCTCTGTCAAGTCACATCACTGTGCCTTCACTGACACAGCTTATTCCTAAGAGGTTCTTCCCACCTTCATTCACCTGTTTGCTCACATATCAGGATCCCGGCCTTTGAAATCCTGAAGTAAAGCTCAGAACCCCTTCTCCAAGTTCCCACATCATCCTGTATTCAAATTGTTTGTGTCTCTTTCCCTAGTAGACTTTGTTAAGAGTATTACTCATCTTTGTCCCACTACTCCCATCCCCTTGCCAGCCCAGAAGCTAGCCAAATACCAAAAACATCACATACATGTAAACGAATGCTCCTTGAAGAATGACCAGACCTGCAGAGTAGGTACAATAAAGATATTTTTACAATATATATTCTTTCTCATGATGATTTTATGGTTGGAACTAACATTTATTTTTAATTTTTTTAAATTATGTACATAAAACTTAAAATCATATATAATTTTTATGATTTTAAATTATATGTACATAATTGTTAAATTATATATATAATTATTAACAATTATATACATATAATTGTTAAAAATTACGCAGTTTAGAATTCTCCAAAAACCAAACTAAACTCACTGCCGTCAATCTGACTCATAGCATCCCTCCCCTTGGGTTTCCGAGGCAATATCACTATGGAAGTAGATTGCCCAGTCTGCCTTCCTAGGAGTGGCTGGTGGGTTTGAATGCCCAGCCTTGTGGTGAGCAGTCAAATGCCTTAGACACTACGCCACCAGAGCTCCTAGTTCCCAGCAAATTCTATTCACACAGTTATTAAATATGATGAATGTAAGCTAGATATTATTCACCAGTTATACTAGTTTGTATGCATATATTAGGTTCACCTACTGTAGACAGTTCATATACAGGACAAAAATGTCAGCTAGCAGACATAAAGGAAAATAAGAGAGACTAGCCTCTATATGTTTCTCTAAACCAGGTTTAACATCAGCCCTTATCTGACATATTTGGCCTATCACAAGGTACGTGTGATGGCTAAGATTCTGTGACAACATGGCTGGACCATGATTCTAAGTGGTTTCCAAGTTATGATATAATCATTCTCCATGACTAGATTATATAATCACCTGTACGATAAGATATGCAATGTGCAGCCAGTCAGTTGAAAGGGAGTTTTCTCAGGGGTTTGGCCTCCTTCCATACATACATGTGTGTGTGTGTGTGTGTGTGTGTGTGTGATACTTCCTTGGAAACCCAAAGAGGGGTCGTT